>NW_026647697.1:0-78130 GCF_950295315.1 Erinaceus europaeus
CCCTGGTTCCCACCTGCAGGGGGAAAGTTTCACGAGTGGTGAAGCAGGACTGCAGGTGTCTCTCTGTCTCTTTCTCTTTCTATCTCCCCTGCTCCTTTTAATTTCTCTCTGTCTCTACTCAATAGTAAATAAATTTTAAAAAGTACTTAAGAAAAGAAAAAAATTCTGCTTTAAGATGAAATTTTTTCTATTGTAGTTGGATAGGACAGAGAGAAATGGAGGGAGATAAGGGGAAGACAGAGAGGGGGAGAGAAAGACAGACACCTGCAAAGCTGCTTCACCGCCTGTGAAGTGACACCCCTGCAGGTGAGAGCCAGGGGCTCGACCCAGGATCCTTACACAGGTCCTTGCACTTTGCGCCACATGTGCTTTGTGCCACATGTACTTAACCTGCTGCGCTACCGCTCGACTCCCTTAAGATGAAATTTTATGGCAATAAAGATTTTATATCCAACATGCTTAAAAGAAGTCTTGCTTTTTTTTCATTTCTCCTGGCAGCATTCTCTCAGGGTCACTGTTTCTAGAAAACTGTTTCATTGTTACCATGGGACTGGCTCATTCACAGTTCCATAGCCAAGTTGGGTCATAATGATTCCCATTAATGTGAGCTCCTAGCATAGTAATGTTAACTGTGACCTTCTCTTAGAATGTACTGAACACTGTAGCCAGAATCGGTTCCAGAAAGCACAACGTCACAGAGCAAAGTCTTTATGGGTGGAGTACAAACATTTGAATCAGCTTTCAGACATTTATGCCATTAAGAACTGCAATGGAACCTAGGGCCCTAGTCAGGATTCCTGGGATTCCCACACAGACATGATGGGCCTAGACCTCTAACAGATCCCTCTCACCACTGTCACTGGTCATCTCCATCAGGAACAACATAATGAACCCCTCTGTGGGCCCCTATAGGACATTGCCCTCAATGTGGATCAACAATGGTAGGGAATGTTCATTCTCTGAAGGGAAATTGGACAACATACTCTACCTACTACCTGAAGAAGATGAGTCCTGAAATTGGTGCAGCCTGGAATGGAATGTTCCTAGCTGTAACCATAGAATATAAGCTCAGACCTACAGGGATACAGACGTTACATAGGCTCCTGTGCTGAATATGGGCCCCAGATCAAATCAATGGAGTTTACAGTTAACAATATTTATATACTTTCCCCATATTTAGGAGCTACTCTCTTCCTTGATCCACCTTTCTAGTCCTTTTTCCAAATATGACACCACCTCCCCAGACAATAACTTCGGGTTGGAGGGAGGGTTCAGGTCCTGGAACATGATGGCAGAGGAGGAGTTGAATGGGAGTTGAATTGTTTTGTGGAAAACTGAATGTTACACATGTATAAACTACTGTATTTAACTGTCGACTGTAAATAATTAATCCCCCAATAAAGAAATTAAAATTTAAACATTATTTTCACAACAAGAATGGGGATACAGAGCTCTGTTGGATAGGACAGAGAGGAATTGAGAGAGGAGGGGAAGAAAGAGGGAGAGAAAAAGATAGACACTGGCAGACCTGCTTCACCGCTTATGAAGCAACGCCCCTGCAGGTGGGGATCACTGTGATCTTTATTTTCATTTCTCATGTGTCTGTTGGCTCTCTGGATCTCTTCCTTAGTGAAGTTTTTGTCCATGTTCTTGCCCCATTTTTCTCTTCTGTTTAAAATATTTTCTTTCTTTTTTTAAATTTAATGAGAGAGAGAGAGAGAGAGAGACATAGTGCTCAGCTCTGGCTAATGGTGGTACTTGGGATTGAACCTGGGGCCTTGAATCCTCACACATGAAAGTCTTGCATAACCATTATGGTATCTCTCCAGCCTCCTTGTCCTATTTTCTTATGCTTGCACGTTAAGTTTACTGAGTGCTTTATGCATTTTGGTTATTAGTTATCTGAAGTATGTTGTATAAAGATCTTCCCCCATTCAATATAATGACATCTGTTTGGGTGATGGTACTCTACCAAACACTTTAAAAAGCACATATACATATTTTATTTTTAAATTGTATTTACTCATTTATTATCACCAGAGCTGTCACTTGGGCTCACTGATTTCATGGGTCCACCATACCTGATGGTCATTTTTTTTTTCTTCTTTATTTTTTATTTTTGTTAAAGGGTGAGCAAAAGAGAGAAGTGGAGAAGGAGAGAGAAAAAAGGAGAGATACCAGCAGGGTATCCATCACTTATCATGAAGTTTCCCTCTTGCAGCTAGGGGCTGAGAGCCTGAACATGCGTCCTCAGGCATGGTAATATGTACACTGTACATTTTTTTTTAATGGAATTAACACTGGTTGACAACACTGTATTTTAGGTGTGCAATTTCATGCCTTTTCAATTCTGTGCTACTATGTACCACGCACCTCAAGAGAACACCAATATTCCTCCTCTATACATCACTGGCTACCCTGCATATTCTCGACCTCTCCCCAGTAGGTAATGTCAGCTTTGAGTCAGAATCTTGGGATTTGTCTTTGGAGACAAACATGTTTTAAAATTATTTTTTAATTTTTTATTAGTGATTTAATAATCGTTAAGATTTTAAGATAACAGGGGTACAATTCCACACAGTTCCCACCACCAGAGTTCTGTGTCCTATTCCTTCCATTGGAAAATTTCTCTACTCTTTATCCCTCTGGGAGTGTGGACCAAAATTCTTTATGGGGTGCAGAAGGTGGAAGGTCTGGCTTAAAAAGAAACACTTTTGATTCCACTAAAATATGGTGCTTTGAGTAGACAAATTTACAAAGACAGAATGTAAAGTGGTGATTATCAGGGACAAGAGAAAGAGGTGAGTGGAACATTATTGCTTAATGGGTACAGAGTTACGCTTGCAAGGCTGAAAATTCTGGAGATTAGTTGCTCAACAGTGTAAATGATTTTACCACTATTAAAGTGTACACATAGAAATAGTTAAAGTGGTAAATTTCATGTTGTATATATTTTACCACAATATAAAAACAGACTACTCTGCAAGAAGATAATAAAATATAAAGGACACCAGGAGGTAGCTTACTCAGTAGAGCATACACATACTAGAGACCCAGGTTCAAACCCCCTAGCCACTACACATTGCCTGCAGTGGAGAGGCCCCATGAGCAGTGAAGCAGTGCTGTCTTCCACACAACCCCCTTTCTCTGTCTCTCACAGAGAAAGAATCTGATAGCATGGAGGAATTGTGCAAGCCCAATTCCAGCAATAACCCTGGTAGAAAAAATTTCAGTAGAGAATATCCACATATTCATACTATTCATATACATTGACTGTATCAATATGGCAGGAATAGAGGTTTATTAAAAACAAGTTGAATAGTAAAACATGATTTGGTTAAAAAATAAAAAGAAACAGGGGGCCGGGCAATGGCATACCTAGTTAAGTGCACATATCACTATGTGCAAGGACCCAGGATCAAGTCCCCGCTCCCCACTTGGAGAGGGGATGCTTTATGTGGCTGGGTGGTGGTGCACCTGGTCCTTACAGTGTGCAAGGACTTAGGTTCAATCCCCCGGCCCCCACCTGCAGGGAGAAAGCTTCATGAGTGGTGAAGCAGAGCTGCAGGTGTCTGTCTCTCTACCTCTCTATCCCCTTCTTCCTCTCAATTTATGGATGTCTCTATCCAATAAGTAAGTAAAGATTAAAAAAATTATTAAAGAAAAAGAGAGAGGGGATGGGATGCTTCACGAGTGGTGAAGCAGGTCTGCAGGTATCTGTCTGCCCCCCCCCAATTTCTCTCTATCCTATCAAGTATAGTAGAACAATAACAACAAAAACAACAACAACAAAACAATTTCTGGGAGATGTGGATTTGTAGTGCCAGTACTGAGCCCCAGTGATAACCCTGGTACAATAAAATAATAGTAATAATAATAATAATGGGAACATATTCATATATATGATATGGGTGGTGATATCTATAAAGAGAAACAGAGAAAACAGGGTTACAAATGTCACTTGGTTCTTAGCTTTGACTTGCTTTTAATGGCTCAGGCAGGGTGCTCCTGGTAGAGTACACGTTATCATGTCCAAGTCCTCGGTCCCCGCCAGCAGACATGAAGAGGAGAAGTATCTGGAATGGTGAAACAGTGCTGCAGATGTCTTTCTCTCTCACTACCTATCTCCCCATTCCCTTTCCATTTCTCTTTGTCTCCATCAATAAGAAAAGGAAAAAGAAAAAAATAAATGTTCACCAAGAGTGGTGGATTTGTTATGCAGGCACCACGTCCAAGGAATGACCCTGGAAGGAAAAAAAAAATTGCCCTCAATACTTCATTTTCTTTTTATATTTATTTTATTTATTTTCCCCTTTGTTGCCCTTGTTGTGGTTATTGATGTCATTGGATAGGACAGAGAGAAATGGAGAGAGGACGGGAAGACAAAGACAGACACCTCTGACCTGCTTCACCGCTTGTGAAGCGACTCCCCTGAGATGGGGAGCCGGGGGCTCGAACCGGGATCCTTACACCAGTCCTTATGCTTTGCGCCATATGCGCTTAACCCACTGTGCTACCGCCCGACTCCCAATACTTCATTTTCTATGTGCTATTCGATCTTGTCTTTGCTATTGTAGAGCAAGAGCATAGATGACTGAGTAGTTTACCATGCACTGTTGTGAAAAACAGAGGAAGCAACATAGAAATTAACTTTTCACCTACTACTTATACTTAAAAGAGAGAGACTGCATTATTTGCTCATTGTTTATGTTGCTTCTGGACTTTGAAATTGATGGGAAAAAATTTATAGTTTTAAATTTTAACAACTCCCAATACTTGTAGTATAATAATAATTTTAAAAAACCTATTCTTTCCCTTCAAATGTCCATATGGCTGAAAACTTATATAATAGCAATAGATGGGCTTCTAACTGCTTCACCTCAGGTCACTCAAAAGCTCTTTAAGAGTATCACCATGATTCCATCCTGACTTCCCCAGACAGAGGACCTCATCAGTGTACCCTGGAACCCCACCTATCCAGAGCCCTGCCCCACTCTAGAAAGAGAGAGATAGGCTGGGAGTATGGATTGACCTGCCAATGCCCATGTTCAGTGGGGAAGCAATTACAGAAGCCAGACCTTCCACTTTCTGCATCCCACAATGATCCTGGGTCCATGCTCCCAGAGGGATAAAGAACAGGAGAGCTTTCAAGGGAGAGTATTGGATAGGGAACTCTAATGGTAGAAAATGTGTGAAATTGTACCCTTCTTATCCTATGGTCTTGTCGATATTATTTTATTTTATTTATTTTTATAGTTTTATATTTTTTATATTTATTTTTCCCTTTTTGTTGCCCTTGTTTTCTATTGTTATGGTAGTTATTATCATTGTTGATGCCATCATTGTTAGATAGGACAGAGAAATAGAGAAAGGAGGGGAAGACAGAGGGGGAGAGAAAGACAGACACCTGCAGGCCTGCTTCACTGCCTGTGAGGTGACTCCCCTGCAAGTGGGGAGCCGGGGGCTCGAACTTGTATCCTTACACTGGGCATTGCGCTTTGTGCGACCTGCACTTAACCTGCTGCGCTACCGCCGACTCCCAATATTTTTTATTTTATAAATAAATTAACAATTTAAAAAAAATCCAGGACTTTCTTTTCCCTTTTAAGAGCAAAAATGAATGAATCAAGGAGTCAGTGAATGAAGAAGGCTTGCCAATTCTGCTTTCTTCAAAAGAAATGTGTGGTGCCACATAGAAGGCAAAGATGACAGATCACTGTCACTACAACTGTAGCAAGATAAAGAAACGATTACTAATGGTTAATCTCAAAGTAGCCAGCTGAATTTTCCTTTCACCTTCAGCTGACGCTTTAAGGGATATTGTGTCTTGTCAAATTACTGGAGTTGAGGGGTTTGTAATTCATCCAGTTGTCATTCCACACAGCAAAGTCCTCGTGCTGTTCAGTTTCATGAAACGTAGTGTTTTTAGCATTCTAATTGAGTTTCTTCACTCCAGTGATAAGACAGATTTTACCCCCAGACTGCTTGCCATCTGCTTGTTGTATAATCATAAACAAACTGCATTAGAAGTAACTTTTCAAAAGCCAAATCTCCCATTTTCTATTTTTTTATTGTAGGTAAACTGTTGAATAAAATTATTTTCCGACTTTCTTTTTTTTAATTTATTTTTTATTTAAGAAAGGATTAATTAAGAAAACCATAGGGTAGGAGGGGTACAACTCCACACAATTCCCACCACCCAATCTCCATATCCCATCCCCTCCCCTGATAGCTTTCCCATTCTCTGTCCCTCTGGGAGCATGGACCCAGGGTCATTGTGGGTTGCAGAAGGTGGAAGGTCTGGCTTCTGTAATTGCTTCCCCGCTGAACATGGACGTTGACTGGTCGGTCCATACTCCCAGTTTGATTTTCTGACTTTCTTAGTGCACATTCATTGTGTAGGGTGTTCGACTACATGCACAAATATATGTCTATCATAAATCAATATTCTCATCACTTTCCATGACTGTCAGATAGGTTTGACATGTGTCTATGTTCTTTTTTTCAAGTTCTCCTCTTACCTTCCTTAAAAATTTCCCAAGGAGTGAGTCAGTGTAGTCACCATTATTTCACAAGATGGGATACTCAGTAAGGTAGTGAAGCCAAGTGCTCATAGGAATCCTGTGGTTCACTTGTAAAATATCTAGATGCAGAAAAAAATGTCTATACCTGTGTATATCTGCATGTACTGTGATACACACACACACATACCTCTGTGAATGTACACACATGTAAATCATATGCCGTCATATGTGTGTTATGTATAATACTGTTACATACAGTTATATACACAATACATCTGTATATATACCTCTAGTTTTCTCTCTCTACTTGTCCTTTAGAGCTATTTTGCTGTCACTTCTGTTATATTCCTTTAGAACATCATAATTTTAACATTTATCCTAAGACCTCAGGCATGTGGGAAGAGGCTAAACTGACTTGGAAAACAGAGCATGTTTTGACTACAGTGTCAGGAAAGAAAGACCCAGGGAACTTTGCAAGCAAGCATGACGCACTAAAATGATGTAGAGCGATGATGTGTTGGTTCCCAGCAAGAGAGGAAGGGCACCTCCCTCTGCAATTACTGTGTCTTGAGAGCTCAGGTACAGGGGACCTGGGAATGAACCAGACACTGGAAGTTTCCCTGCTGACCCAGCCACTCCTGCAGTCATTAAGACAAACTCACTTCCCATTAGTTCTGTTTTCTTTTATTTGTTTAGGACAGAGAAAAACAGAGAGAAAGGGAAAGAGAGAGAGAGAGAGAGAGAGAGAGAAAGGGAAAGAGGGAGAGGGAGAGGGAGAGGGAGAGGGAGAGGGAGAGGGAGAGAGTAAGAGAGAGAAACCTGTAACACTTGCTTCATCACTCTTGAAGTGTCACCCTTGTAGGCTGGAACCAGGATTTTGGATGTGGGTCCTTGTGCATGGTAATATGTGCTCCCAGCTGGTTGTACTACTGCTCCCCCTGCCCCCATTGGTTCTATAATCAGTCCTTTCAATTTCTCTGTCTCTATCCAATAATAAATAAATAAATATATTGAAAAAGAAAGAAAGAAAATAAAAATGAAGTGGAGGAAGCCTGGAGCTTTGGTGAAAGATTAGCATAGAGCTTTCTTTCTGCTCCTTATAAATATCTGTCCACACTGACCAGAAAGTTCTGCTTTAAGGAAATATATTCTAGAGGCTAGACTGTCCTGTGTCTGTTGATACGTAGCTGAGATCCAAACCCCATTGTACCAGTTGGGGAACCCATATTGATGTCTCTCTTTCTGTTCTCAAGATGCTGCTTGATTCTGCCTGCCCCACCCTCACCCACTACCCTGACCCCACCAAGGCTGGACACTTTTGCTCCCTGGGAAATCTCATACTTCGCTACACATAGGTTGCGCGCTCCTGATTAGAGGCACTGCTGTGACAAACAAGTCTCTAAACTGACTGGGGAGGCATTCTGGGTCCTGCTTGTACCTGGTCATGACTTAAGATAGTAAGGGAGCAGAGGGAGAATCTTTGTAGAGAGTACAAGAGGGGTGAAGGAGGAAACAAAAGAAAAACTTAGCTCCTTCTTGAGGGATGGTGGGGGGAATGTGTGATCCACCTCCCCCAAGTATATGGCTTTGGCCTGCAGATGGGTCTGTGTTGCAAGCAGTTGCCACCGTGAAAACTCAGGAAAACTCTTTACCTCTCCCCATAGTTCAGCCTTGATACTCTGTATGTAGGAGGTCTGTACCAGGAAGAAATCAAGTATAGGTGATAACTTTTTTTTTCATCAGAAAGATTCAGATACCTGTAAGGCAACTACTTGCTTACTAAATATTCATTCTTCTTTTCCACCTGTGAATTACTTCCTTTTGTAGTCCCAGGTCCCTGCCTTCTTTTTTTTTTTTTTTTTTTCTGCCTAAAAGTCTCAATTGCCCCTGTTGTCTTTGAGTCTCATACCCTTGGGATCTTTGTAGGTATGAAATTAAATTTGTTTTTCTCTTGTTATTCTATCCATTATTTTAGGGGCAACTCAATCAAGAACCCAGCAGGGTAAAGGGAAAAATACTTTTTCCTTCCCTAAGCGGTCATAGAATTCTCTCTTACCTTTATTTATTTATTTATTTGCTTGAATTTGGATGCTATCTTAGTGATCACTAGAAGAAAAGAATTGTAAAAGAGGGTGGATAGATAGCACAATGGTTATGCAAACAGACTCTCATGCCTGAGACTCCAAAGCCCCAGGTTCAGTCTCCTGCACCACTATAAACTAAAGCTGAGCAGTGCTCTGGGGGGAAGAAAAAGAAGAAGAAGAAGAAGAAGAAGAAGAAGAAGAAGAAGAAGGAGAAGGAGAAGGAGAAGGAGAAGGAGAAGGAGAAGGAGAAGGAGAAGGAGAAGGAGAAGGAGAAGGAGAAGGAGAAGGAGAAGGAGAAGGAGAAGGAGAAGGAGAAGGAGAAGAAGAAGAAGGGAATTGTAAAAGAAAAACTTTCCCCTAAAGTATATCCAAGCTGTCCTCAGTTTGCATGAGTCTTTGAGAGTCGCCCCTCCCGTCCATTTCAGAGCCTGGTTCCATCAAATATCTTAGACTTTCTTCAACTCTCATAGTTCCAGCTACTTTTCACTATATGCCAGCCCATAAGTCCACGCCAGAATGCATGCAAGAATCTCTCAGCCAAAGGAAAACCGTCTTTCTTTTGCACATGTGCTCTCTCAGTCATGTGCCCAATTGCTCCTTCCTTTCTGTCAAGCATCTCAGAAATCATAGTTTACACCCCCTACTTCTATTCCTTCACCCCTCATTCACTCAAGGCATAGTACTCTTTCTTCTGAACCTGTCACTGTTGGATCTCCCACTGTGTAGCAAAACCTTTCTAATTTTCAACAATCCATAGAACTCTGTCCATTCTATATATCCAGTCTTCTTTCATACACTGACAACAAGAGTGTCAGTCCTAACTGAGCAAAGACCCTTGCTACTTTGTTCTGTACCCATAGTACCTGGAACAGTGTCTGGCATGGGATAAGTCTTCAGATAAATATCTGTTGAATGAATAAAACTTCCTAAGACTCACTAAAGACTCTACTTCTGGGTTCAGTGACTTGGTGCCTCTGGTTCTCACTTTTGATAAAATGGCTTTTGGGCTTTTTCATGGGTTCTCTTTTTGTCAACATGCCTGCTTTTTTTTTTTCTTCCCTCCTCAGGGTTTTTTCCTTGCTCTCATCATTTTACATACTTTTCCTTTTATTATTTTTATTTTAACAAGTGAGAGAATGAGAGACAGAGAGACACACAGCAGAGCACTGCTCAGCTCTGGCTTATGGTGAGTTTGGGGATTGAACCTGGGACCTCAGAACCTCAGACACGAGTCTTTTTGCATAGCCACTATACTGTGTCCCCAGCCCTTACATACTTTTTCTTTCTTTCTTTTTTAAAATATGGAACGCTTTATAAATTTGCATGTCATCCTTGCACAGGGGCCGTGCTAATCTTCTCTGTATCATTTCAATTTTAGTATACGTGCTGCCAAAGCAAGCACCCTTACATACTTTTCTAAGTCATTCCATCAACTTGACATTGTTAGTAGAGGGTATAACTTTGGTTTGTGCATTGGCACAAAGCTTAAGCCCAACATAGTAGCAAAGTTATCTACAGAGGTAGGGTTTATTTAGAATTGGCTAAAGTAAGAATGGGAGAGACTAAAATCTCTCAAATTAATTCTGCCAGAGAAGCCAAAATCCAGACATTTTATAAGGTTGGGAAATAAAGACAGGAACTTCACACCTACATCATCTTGAGTAGACTAATCAGATTCCTTGACTGCAGCTGCAGCTGGGACTGGAATATAAGCAGTTTGGCAGGAACGCATAAGAATTGCTCCTGTATGTTGAGGATGTCTAATTTTTTTTTTTTTAATCTCTGTGGCTTCTTTAAATTTCAGGCTCAGATATCCAAATGTCTTCTGGTCATCTTCTGCATTCTACATGCCTCAAAGATCAACCTAACACTGATTCATCAGTCTCATCTCCAGATCTGCTTCTTCCCTTGATTTGGGGACACACCCATCTACTTTGTCACCAAAATTAGTTTCAGTGCTATCTTTGGAGTTAGACTTACCTTTTTTTTCTTTTTTTTTCCTTTTATGTTTCTCTTTTTCTTTTTTACCAGAGTACTACTCAGCTTTTTTTTTGTATGTGATTTAGATTTTTAAAACAATTTTTTTTATTTATAAAAAGGAAACATTGACAAAACCATAGGATAAGAGGGGTACAACTCCACACAATTCCCACCACCAGAACCCCCTATCCCATCCTCTCCCCTGATAGCTTTCCTAGTCTTTAACCCTCTGGGAGTATGGATCCAAGGTCATTGTGGGATGCAGAAGGTGGAAGGTCTGGCTTCTGTAATTGCTTCCCCGCTGAACATGGGCATTGGCAGGTGGATCCATACTCCCAGCCTGTCTCTCTCTTTCCCTAGTGGGGAATAGCTCTGGGGAAGTGGAGCTCCAAGGCACATTGGTGGGGTTGTCTGTCCAGGGAAGTCTGGTCAGCATCATGCTAGCATCTGGAGCCTGGTGGCTGAAAAGAGAGTTAACATACAAAGCCAAACAAACTGTTGACCAATCATGGACCTAAAGGCTGGAATAGTGCAGATGAAGAGTTGGGGGGGGGGGGTCCTCCATTATGTAGAAAGCTAGTAGGCATATTTTAGTTATATTCCAAAGGGCCTGTGGCTACTAGTTTTTGGTGTTTTTTTTTTTCCCCTGAACCTGAAATCTAATATGCAGGTGGATCAAGTTATTGTCTGGGGAGATGATATCATGGCTGGAAAAGGACCAAAAATCTGGATCAGAGAAGAGAGTAGCTCCCTAATATGGGAAAGGTGTATAAATATTGTTGACTATAAACCCCATCGATTTGATTTGGTCTGGGGCCCATATTCAGCTTAGGAGTCTATGTGACCTCTGCATCCCTGTAGATCTACTGCTCAGCTTTAATTTATGGTGATGCAGGGAGTTGAACCTAGGAGTTCAGAGCCTTGGGCAGTAAAGTCTCTTTATATTACCAGTATGCTACTTAGTCCCACCCTGTGTGTCTGCTTCAAAACTCTGTTTACAGAAGGGATTGAGGATTCTCTTAGGAAAAGACTCCTAAGGAAGGAGTGGATGGGCAATTCTAAAATTTCCAAGCTGGGAGTCAGGCGGTAGCGCAGTGGGTTAAGCGCACGTGGTGTGAAATGCAAGGACTCGCAAAAGATCCCTGTTCCAACCCCCGGCTCCCCACTTGCTGGGGGGTCACTTCACAAGCGGTGAAGCAGGTCTGCAGGTGTCTATCTTTCTCTCCCCCTCTCTGTCTTTCCCTCCTCTCTCCATTTCTCTCTGTCCTAACAACTATGACATCAATAACAACAATAACTACAACAATAAAAAAGGGCAACAAAAGGGAAAATAAATAAAATAAAATAAAATAAAATAAAATAAAATTTCCAAGCCAAGGCTTGGAACTGCTGAGTTTGAGAAACTTTTTTTGAAAGATTCATTTGTTGGGAGGGCCAGGTGGTGGCACACCTGGTTAAACACACACATTAGCATGCACAAGACCCTAGGTTTGAGCCCCTGCTCCCCTTGCATGTGCAAGGGGAAAGCTTCAGGAGCAGTGAAGCTTCTATCTCTTATTTCCGTCTGATTTTCTCTCTGTCCTATTCAATTAAAAAAAAAAAGAAGGACACACACACACAAAAGGAACAAGAAATGGCCATGATTCCTACCAGATGGCTCCTGCTTCTGGTGCTGGTAATGTTTCCTCTTAGTCCTTCCTGAACGTGACTACAATTTCCTGTTAAGTTGAAGATGGCTCTCCTCTTTTTTTTTTTCTTTTTTTATTGAGTGGATTAATGGCTTACAGTCGACAATAAGATACAGTCATTTGTACATGTGTAACATTTCTCAGTTTTCTTTTTATTTATTTATTTACTGGGGGAATACTGTTTTACAGTCGCATTTCTCCGTTTTCCACTTAACACTCTAGCCCTCTCTAGGTCCTCCTCCGCCAACATGTTCCAGGACCTGGAACTCTCCCCCACCCTCTCCCAAGAACACCCTCTTATTATTGTCACCCTCCTAATGCCTGATTCAGACCCTGGCCATTCCTCCCCTGTGCTGCTGCAGCTGCTGCTTCTCCTTTGTGTAGTTGACACATTTTTTCCCCCAGCACTAACATCACTTTTGGTGGAAATGTTAATTGACAGGGTTGTTCATGTCACAAAGGAACATTCTCGCATTTCTCCAGGATGGTGTCAGTACATTTTACCCTCAACCAAACTGTCGGTGGTGTTCTACCCTAGGTACTTAGGTTCCCAGCTTCCCCTTGGTGCTCTTCCCCTTCACCTAGACTTCTTTCGCTATCTCGTCATCTTCTTGCCATCAGTCCTGCTTATTTTTAGTTACTTTCCTCAAAGTTACCATTGTGATGTGTCTGGAAAACCAATAGGCCCTTGCTTCAAATGTTTTCACGATTCAATGTATATTCAGGAAAAGTTCTAAATCTGTACTTGGTCACACACGCTGTTGGTCAGACACCTGAAGTGTGACCAGTCATCACTGACAGGTGCATGTAAGTGTAATGTACTCAGCACACTTTGGACACAGTAAAAAAAAAAAGTAAACTATATTAGTTGCATTTTATACTGATTACATGTTGAAATGATAAATATCTGGACACATTGGCCTTCATAAAATACACTATTAAGGGGCCAGGTGGTGATCAACCTGGTTTAGTGCACACATCACAATGCACAAGGACCTGGGTTCAAGCCCCTGGTCCCTACCTTCAGGGGGGAAGCTGTCTTCCATATTCAACCTCATCCAATAAGAACAGGAAAAATATGTGAAAGGAACACTGGGCGGTGTGTATAGGATGGAGCTGGGAGTCTGGGTTAGAGGGTGAAACTTTCCAGGAGAAGTTAGAGAATGTTGAGTATTGAACCCACTGGCTGGTGGTGCACCCAGTTAAGTGCACATATTACCAAGTGCAAGGACCCAGGTTTGAGTCCCTGCTTCCCACCTGCAGGGGGTTCACTTTATGAGTAGTGAAGCAGGTCTGCAGGTGTCTATCTTTCTCTCCCTCTCTTTACTTTCCCATCTTTTCTCAATTTCTCTTTATCTTATTTAATTAAAAGAAAAAAAAAAAAGAAAAAAAGAAAGGGGCCATGTGGTAGCGTACTAGGTTAAGCACACATAGTGCAAAGTGCAAGGATCCGGGTTCGAGGTCCCATTTCCCCCCAACCTGTGGGGGCGGGGGTGTCGACTCACAAGCGGTGAAGCAGGTCTATCTATCTTTCTCTTTCCCTGTCTGCCTTCCCCACTTCTCTCAATTTATCTCTGTCCTATCCAACAACGACAGCGATAACAGAACAACAACAATGAAGAAAAAAAATAGCCTCCAGGAGCAGTGAATTCATAGTTCAGGCACCAAGCCCCAGCAGTAACCCTGGAGGCAGGAAAAAAAAAATCCTTGAATGAAGGGTCATTCTGGGTCTCCCCCTTAACCTTTTCGTATTCCTTTGGATGGTTATTGATGCACTTGAATCTATCTCTCATCCTGGTACTAGTGGAGTTTACAAAGTCGTTTCTCCACTTAAAACTGGGCTATAAATTCAACTGCATGACCCTGCACAGCTCAGAAGCTTTAAATTCTAAATAGTAGCTTCTGCTACTAATGGAGTGGCCCTCCTCAGAATAAGTCCCTGTGGCTGTGGTTCTCACAGCGGAAGTCAGATGAACCCTGAGGTTCCTGAGCGGCCGATCTTGGAATGCAGAAGCACTGCTAAAGTACTGTGCGGCTTCTCAGCTCTTTGTTCACGTGACCTTTGCTTCTTCTCCCTCTCCATATTCTTCCTGTTCCTTTTACTCATTCTACTGAGTAAAATTCTACTCATTTTTTAAACTTGGTTTATTTTATTTGATAGAAGAGACCAACAGACACCTGTAGCACCGTTTCACCGCTTGTGAAGCTTTCCCCTTACGGGTGGGATGGGGGGGAGGGGCTTGAACCCAGGTCCTTATGCAATTGTGCTGTGTGCACTTAACCAGGTGCTCTGCCACCCAGTCCCTTTTTACTCATTCTAAAAGATAGCATTTCAAATGGATTTCTGGGAATGCTTTCTGGACTTCTCTTCAATGCTGGACTTAATCACATCTTATTTTGCTGGTCTATTAATAAGTCCCTCTCGTCATTGGGTTGTGAGTGTCTTATAGTAGCAACTATATCTTACTCATCTAGTTTAACTCACCACCTATTCCAGATTTCTGCCTTAGAGCACCAGAGTTATAACAAAGGACAGCCTGAGGTTCTTCAGCAAGCAGCCCTCATGGTATTTTAGACAAAGAAATGTACCTGGCAAAAACAACACGCAGGCGTGTTCCAGCAAGCATGGAGCACAGGAGACATTCAGGAGGATTTCTGATAACAAGTACCAGGAAGTTGGGATCAGGAGACTCTTAACACTTGACACAGTGCCTGACACACATTTTTTTGGATCAATAAACAATACCATTTGTTTAACTGAAAGTTGGGTTTTAAGATACGCTCATTAAACGAAGCTACTGAACTAAAATGAAATCCAGATTGCTGCTCTTGCTGCCAGTATCCTAGTATGTCAGGAATGTCCCCAGATTTGGATTAGATGTGGGGCCAGTTTAGAGAGAGACCCAGATAAATATGGAGGAGGCAGATTGGTGGAGTGATAGCTGCCAAAGTTCCAGCAGGACAAACAGTTTATCGGCCAAGAACTCTTTCTCTCAGATGTCAATTTATGCATTTCTCAATTAGCAGTGAAATTTGTTACTATCATTTTTAATCATAAAATTAATACTAATGTACCTGAAAGTTTATTGACTTGAGAGTAGAAAGCCTGAGTCATTGTTTTTTTTTTTTAAAGATGCACTGATAAAATGAGAGAGAAATAGTATCTATCTAGTATATGCAGTGCCAGGAATCAAACTTGGGACCTTACATATGCAAGTTCTCTGTCCTGCCACTACGTTTTTCTCTATGGTCACCTAGATCATTGTTAACATCTGTCAATTATTTCACAAGTTGACTTGGTCACATCATTTAAATTCCATGAATCTACTCATCCATCTGAATACAGGAATAAATAATACTATTTTTTTTTACTAAGTTATGGTGAGAATCAAATTGGATTAAATATGTCAAGAGATTTGTAAATTATAAATTGTTATGCAGACATTAAGACCTATAACGTTTCACACTTTCATTTTTCTCCATCATTGCCAGGACTTCAATATTCAAGGCCAACTTTTTTTTTTTCTGATAGAAATAGAGACAGAGAGAAAGTGCAAGGCTAAAGCACCAACCTCTGATTCACACCCCCAGGAATGCCCTTGGGGGCAGGGATTCAAACATGGCTGTGTGCACCACAAAGCAAATCCCTTCCTAGCTGAGCTGTATGTCACCTCACAGTTTCATTTTTTTTAACAGTGATTTTTTAAAAAAATTTATTTTATTAATGATTTAATAATGATCATGAGATTGTGGGATAAGAGGGGTATAACTCCATACAATTCCCACTGCCAGAGTTTCATATCCCATCCCCCCCACTGGAACTTTCCCTATTCTTTCTCCCTCTGGGATTATGGGCCAAAGATCTTTATGGGGTGCAGAAGGTGGAGGTCTGTCTCTGTAATTATTTCTCCTCCAGACATTGGTGTTGACAGGTCAATCCATATCTCCAGCCTATCTTTCTTTCTTTCTTTCTTTCTTTGTTTGTTTCTTTCTTCCTTTGTTTCTTTCTTCCTTTCTTTTTCTTGCCTCCAGCATTATTTACTGGGGCTTGGTGCCTGCACTACTGGGGAGCCAGGGGCTAGAACAGGAATCCTTAGGCTGGTCCTTGTGCTTTGCGCCATGTGCGCTTAGCCTGCTGCGCTACCTCCCAACCCCCATCCCCAGCCTATTTCTATCTTTCCTTAGTGGGGCAGGGAGGGCTCTGGGGAGGTGGTGTTCCAGGACACATTGGTGAGGTCCTCTACCCAGGGAAGTCAGGTTGGCGTCATAGTAGCATCAGCAACTTGGTGGCTGAAAAGGATTAAGATATAAAGCAGAACCAATAGTTCAATAATCAGGACCCTAAAGGTAAGCATAGAGCAGATGAGATTTAGGGTCTTCATGCTGGAAGAAGCCAGGAAGTCTATTTAAGGCATATGCCAAGGGGCCCATGACTTTACTAATTTTTAATTTTTCATGGAATTTAAAAGGAAAGAGTAGAATAAGATAATATTTTGAAGAGAATTTTGAAAATTTCATTCCATGCCACCTAAGACTAATTGTCTAAATAATTCTTTAACCCATATTATCTTGGTGATCTGTGCACTTAACTGGGTGCACCACTGCCTGGCCCCCATCTTATCTCTAAGTGCTAGTTTTGTATGGAACTTCAAAATAATTCAATAGTAAACAAATAACCCTGTACATAAAGCATAAACTTTCTTTTCTGACATGTTGGCCATCTTGATTAAATGCCCTGACATGTGTTTTAATTAAATCTGGAATACACACACACACACACACACACACACACACACAGTGAACTGAAGATGGAATAAGAAATAGTATTCTGGGAGTATGGACCGAGCTGTCAATGCCGATGTTCAGCAGGGAAGCAATTACAGAAGCCAGACCTCCCACCTTCTGCACCCCATAATGACCCTAGGTCCATACTCCCAGAGGGATAAAGAATAGGAAAGCTATCAGGGGAGGGGATTGGACATGGAGTTCTGCTGGTGTGTGGAGTTGTGCCCCTCTTATCCTGTGGTCTTGTCAATATTTCCATTTTATAAGTAAAATTAAAAAAGAAATAATATTGCCAGCACATAAGCTCATATGTCTGTAGGTGGACTTGGTGTGTATAGACTGGCCATTGTATTACTGAGAACTTAATTTGTTTACTTAAAGTTGAACATTGTCTCTTTGGTTTTTTTAAAAAAAATTTATTGTCTTTATTTATTGGATAGAGACAGCCAGAAATCAAGAGGGAAGGGGGTGACTGAGAGGGAGAGAGACAGAGACACCTGTAGCCCTGCTTCACCACTCGTGAAGCTTTCTTTCCCCCTGCAGATGGGGACTGGGGGCTCGAACCCTGGTCATTGTACATTGTAATACATGCATTCAACCAAATGTGCCACCACCCAGCCCTTGAACATTGTCTCTTTGCATCAATATTTTACTTTATCAAAATTTAGGCATATTATTTAAATTATAATTGATAGTAGGCTGAATCATGACCTTTACAGGTATTACGTCCTAATCTCAGGGACCTATAAATGTTAGGTAGGAGATATGGAATACGGATTTTTGCAGTTATAAGTAAATCAAGGATACTGAGATAGGAAAGCAATCCTGGAATATCCTGCAGGGCCCTAAGTGTAAACACAAGCATCCTTACAAAATAGAGATGGAGAGAAGAGAGAATATGGTTTGATCATGGAGCCACAGTTTGTAGATAGGCAGCCTTCGGCCAAGAAATGCTGGCAGCCATCTGGACTGGAAGCAGAAGGAGCAAATTCTTCCCTACAGTCTCCAAGAAAGTGACAATGCTGACACCTAGATTTTGACCCGTTAACATTGACGTTGGGTTTCCTGTCTGCAGAACTGTGAGAGAGTCAGTGTCATTTGTTTAAAGTCACCAACTTTGTTTGACAAGCTGCTTTATTGTTCTTAGGAAGCTACCACTAATTTTCCATTTGATTCAGGGAAAGGGGGTACTTAGCTGATGAGATTGACCTGGAGATAATTGTTTCCCTGTCACTTCTTCAGAATTTAAGAGAAATGTATTAGTTGAGTAAGGTGACTGGAATGTGCTCTATATTATAAGAAACATCGGAGGGCTGGCAAAATAACTCACTTGGATAGTGCATATGAAACTCCATTTCATAGACCACATAGAGAAGAACGCGTTTGGCAAAGGACAGCCCCTCAGCATTAAGTTGGAGGACTCGAAGAGAAGGCCCAACAGCTTGAAAGCTGTCAGGAGCTGCTTGTTGCTGGCTTTGAAAGTGACTGGGATCCATGTGGATTCAGTCGGCTAGGAAGGATCGTCAGTTTCCCCAATGAATGGGTACTCACGGGATGCACCACGGGAAGGTCGATCCAATGCATCATAGACCACATGAAACCAATTTCCAACTGTTTAATTAATTAATTAGTTAATTAATTAAGACAGAGAAATTGTAAAGGAAGGGTAGGAAGAGAAAGAAAGACACCCTGATAGAGAGGAGATAGAGAAATAGAGATAGAGAGGAGACACCTTCTGCACAACTTCAGCACTGGATAAGTTTTCTCTCTGCAGGTGGGGACCAGGGGCTTGAACCTGGATCTTTTAAAATTGTAACATGTGCTCAACCAAGTGCTATACAACCTGCCCTCCCCCAATTTCCAAGTAAATTTACCTCTCATGTACTTTCTGGGCCATATTCAGGAGGGTGCTATCTCTGTTGATTTCTGCTTCTTTTGAGCTCCTCGAATTTTTCCGGTCCAACCTCTGTCTGACCTCTCTAAACTGCTCTGGTTCATCTGTGTCTGTCATTCTAAGAAGACTGTGCTGAGTGAGAATAAACAGAGATCCAACATAAGGAGTATTAAACGGTGATGCTAGAAAGATGCTCCCAGGAGCCATGTATACACTTCAGTATGGAGGGGGCTTGATCATTTTCCATCAAAAAGCACAGCCAGCTAACTTACTACCTTGGAATCTATTCTCAGGAAAAGACGTTCCTTCTCCCTTCATTCTGGACCAATTCATTACCAAACAAAGATGGCTAATTGACAATAGTCATTCCTTCAGGAGGGCTTAATACCTGCACTTAGTTAGGATTCCCTCATGCATCAGACAAAGCACTCAAATAGTTGGTTTATATTTTATAACCTTAAATGTTGCCAAGTATAGGACATTATTGTCAAACTGGAGAGCTTTTGTCCATGCTGTCTCATTGTCTTCCTTATTTCACAGAAGGGAAAACCAGAGTTCTCCCTCCTTCCATGGTTCTGGTTCACAACATCCTATAGTCATATATTTGGACATGAAGACAAAAAGTTCCAAGAAACTGTCAGAATCTTCAAAAATAGTCTAACCACAACCTCACATTTTCTGTCACCCTTATTTCACTTGGTAAAGTGGCACAATATCCTGAAACACACACACACACTTAATTTTTATTGCTACACAGAACATTTAACACTTCAGGTTATAATGTCTTCAATACAATAATAATTTTATACCCCCCCAAAATAATATGTGGATTTTTCTTGTTAGCACCAAATGGCAAATTTTTTCACAATGATACTTTTTAAAAATATATTTATTTATTTATTTATTTATTCCCTTTTGTTGCCCTTGCTGTTGTATTGTTGTAGTCATTATTGATATCGTTGTTGGATAGGACAGAGAGAAATGAAGAGAGGAGGGGAAGACAGAGAGGGAGAGAGAAAGATAGACACCTGCAGGTGTCTATATTGCTTCACCGCCTGTGAAGTGACTCCGCTGCAGGTGGGGAGTTGGGGGCTCCAACCGGAATCCTTATGCCGGTCCTTGCGCTTTGCGCCACCTGCACTTAACCTGCTGTGCTACAGCCCGACTCCCGATACTTTTTTCCATCCTTCTTATTGCAAATCTAGAGAGGGGGAGAGACAGAGAGAACAGGAGAATCACCACAGCACTGCCTTGCCATCTGCGGAGGTTCTCTCTGGTGCTGTCCATGGTGCCCCTCCCTGTGTGGTGCCAGCGCTCGATCCGAGGTCCTCATGTTATATGCTCTACCTGGTGAGCTATCTCCCAGTCCCCTCCACGTTTAATTTTATGTGTCAACTTGATTAGGAAAATATGTTTTTGTGAATGTGTATGTGAAGGTATCTCTGAAAGAGATGAGCATTTAAGATGCTAGACTGAGTCAAGAAGATGGTCTGCATCAGTGAAAGTATGCATCATCCAACCTTCTGAGTGTGAGCTGAACAACAGATAGTGAAGAAGCAAATTTGTTCTCTGTTTGAACTGAGACACACAATTTCCCTTGCTTTTAGATAAATAGTGCTCAAAAGGAATGACACGTGGTGTGTGTGTGTGTGTGTGTTTTATGTAGAAACAAGGAGGCAAAGATAGAGAAGAAAGGGGGCCAGATAGATAGCATAATGGTTATGCAAAGAGACTTTGATGCCTGAGGCTCCACAGTCCTAGGTTCAATCCCCTACAAACCAGAGCTGAACTGTGCTCTTGTAAGAGAGAGAGAGAGAGAGAGGGACTACACCAACGTTTCCTTCAATAGGGTGGGGACTGGGCTCAAATCTGAATCTTGTATATGGTGAAGAAATACACTATTCAGGCGAACTATTTTGACAGCCTGAGAAATATCTTTGAAAAGATCAGCCTGGAATTAGTGTTGAAAATAGAACTGAAGGGCATGGGTGAAAAGAATCAGAGTAGTTGAAGATTGTCACAGTAGTCTAGGCAGGAGATTATGGTGACTTGGACTTGAGTGCTAAGGGTGGATGTCCTTAAGTTGTATTTCTAAAGTAGAGATAATTGGACGTGCTGCTTGTAAGTGAAAGAAAGAATAGTAAGTGTAATTAGTACAGAAGGAAATGGAATTGGCATGGGAATTAGAATATTTTGTGCAAGGTCTAAGGACTGGCATAGGAAGTAGGCCTTGCTTTTCTGTTTTTGTATTTGTGTGTATATGAAAGAGAGAGAAAACCAAAGTATCTCTCCTCTATTTGTGACATTGCATTTATTTTTATCTTTTATGCTTTACTGGGGTTTGAACCCATGGCTTCACATGTGCAAAGCATGCACTCTTACTGCTGAGCCACCCTCCTGACGGGGATTTACTTTTTTTTTTTTTCTGCTCATGAACTCTATTATCACTTTCTCTGTGAATTATTACAGTTAGTTTCTGTCTCAGCCTTCAGTAAGCAAGCTCTATAGAATGACTTCCACTCATGGTCTCCTCTCTAGTTTACCTTTCAACATGTTTTCCTGCTTGATTCTGAGCATTATTTTGTTCATTCACTCACTTAGGGAAATGCTTAGTGTCAGCAGAAGATAGTAATCTCTGAGTCACACCCTTCCATTACCTTCTCTTTTAAAAGCTCTCAGGGAAAAAGAAGATGAGAACAGGAATATGGAATCAGTGTTGAAGATACACATTGTAATTGGAGAAAGGACAAGAGGCTGAAATATAGATGAAGGTCAAGAGGGAGGAGAAATCCCAAGACTGGGACAGTGAGAAAAAGTAAAAACAGCAGTGGATGACAAAGAGCAGGTAGCAATGGTGTGATGACTGTGATGTGAACCAGAAAGGAGGGCAGAAGCCCGAACTGCGGAGGAGCAAAAAAGATTGATCATCTTCTCTTCCATTCTTGAGGTGTTCTGTAAACTGCTAGGATGACTTAAACTTGAGGGAGCAGTGCCCAAAGAACTGATAAGCTTTTCAAAGTCTTATTATAAATTAGACTAGGATTCAGTTGTTATAGAAAATGCTGCCATAATATTCTATCCCAGGCTGTACAGATAACTTGATGCAGGAAGTTATTCTTCATTTACAAGGGGGAATCTTCTCTACAAATTTTAAGACACAGGGCCAGGCAGTGGTGCACTAGGTTAAGTGCACATAGCACGAAGGGCAAGGACCCATGCAAGGATCTTGGTGCAAGCCCTTGGTGGGGAAAAAAAATTGTTGCCAGATGCTATGGATCTGTAGTTTCAGTACCAAGCTCCAGAGATAATCTTGGTGGTAAAATAATAATAACAATAATAATAATGATACTGCAAGTCTTTAAGTAACTTCGAGGGAGTAGAAAGTATAACTGTAACATACGAAGCAGTGAGTAGATAACATAAATGCCTATTTTGGTAGAAACCACAAACGCCTACCACAAAATGTACATGTTAAGGGTCAGATGAACATAAGTCAGATGAACTGAGTTTTTCTACAGTAGTTTAGAAGAGGGTGTGAGCAGCAAATTCTGGGATACTAATAAATTTGTTCACTCACCTTTTATTCACTGTACATTTATAAAGCAATCTTTAACACTAGGCATCCTTCTAAGGGTCATACAACATTTAACAAAACTGACAAAAAACACTTGCCCTCTTATTTATTTATTTATTTATTTATTTATTCATTACTTTTAATTGCCACCAGGGTTCCTGCTGGGGTGTGGTGCCTGCATAATGAATCCACCACTCCTGGAGGCCATCTTTTCCCTCCCCCCATTTATTTGATAGGACAAAGATAACTGAGAGAGGTGGGAGAGATAGGGAGACAGTCAGAGAGATGCCTGAAGTACTTGCTGCACTGCTGGTGAAGTTGCCCCTATCCCTCCAAGTGGGGAAGCTGGGCTCACCTAGGCTTCTTGCACTTGGGGGTGCCACACTCAGGTCCCTGACACATGTACTATTGAAGATTATCTTTTAATAGGAAAATATTTAAGCTAGGCCTTGAAGAATGAGTAGAATTTCAGCAATCATAGAAAAGGACCATGGGGAATAATTGTTTCCCATGAAACCTGAAAAGCATCAGGGGTAAAAAGGAGAAAATAGTGACTTCGTCAATATAATGTGTTCAAGTCTATGTAATTAAGGGCTATTTATAAAAACCATAAGCACACAGCTAGAAATAAGGTTTCTGGATAGCATGAAATTAATGTAAATTAATAATTAAAATTAAATAAATTAAAATAAATAAATAAATAAAATTAATAATTAAAATCTAGTAAAAGGAATATCACTTTTAGTCACTCCAAATTCTTGTTAGACCATATCATATGTGAGATAGAATGATTCAGAAATGTTTCTCTGGTAATTTTGTTTCTAATTTTTTCTAACACATTTTTATTCCTTGGAATGTTGTTATGGGGGATAATTTCAATGATGATTACTGACTAATATGATCTCTCCTACATTTCTAAGTACTTAATTATCCCCTAACGATCCTAGAAATCTTACTTTTTAAGATTTAAAACAATCTACAGAGTATTTGAAGGTATATTTACTAGGATTCTGATGGACTAAAAAGTTGATTTCTAGGGTACCTGGTTGAATGCACATGTTACAATGTGCAAAGCCCCCGGTCCCCACGTGTAGGGGGAAAGCTTTGCGAGTGGTGAAGCAGTGTTGCAGGTGTTTCTTTGTCTCTCTCCCTCTCTACCACCCCCTTCTCTCTCAATGTCTGGCTGTCTCTATCCAATAAATAAAATAAAGATAATAAAAAAAATTTAAGTTGATTTCTTATAAATAGCATCATGGAAATAGAATGGCCACAATGAAACAGTTGGTTAATTTTTCCCCTAATAGGTGCTGATAAGGTCCACACTAATCTCAAGACATAAGTAAGTGAGAAACTGTTGTTAAAAATGCCATCAGTGGGTTCAAAGAGGTCACTCAGCAGTAGTGTACAACATAAAAATAAGAAAAGTAATAGCAAAATATAGACCATTACAAATGACAGATAAGGTGCTTTGGTCTCTTTCAAAATAGGAAAAGAAAGAAAAAACTACCTTCAGGTTTCAAATTAGTGAGGAAAATGAGGTAGCAGCACTAGATTTGAACAGTATTCATTATGGAGAGGGGGCTAGCAAGATTTCATCTGTTGTGGTCCAGGAGGTGGTACAGTGGATAAAGCATCGGATTCTCAACCGTGAGGTCCTGGGTTCGATCGCCGGCGGCACGTGTACCAGAGTGATTTGTGGTTCTTTCTCTCCTCCTATCTTTCTCATGAATAAATAAATAAATTCTTTAAAAAAAAAAGATTTCATCTGTTAACATTTTGAGATGAAAAGTTAGAAATTATTTATTTAAAAACAACAGCCAAGAGACACTAAAATCATATCCACTAACAGAACTAAAAAACATTGAGGAGGGATGTAGAAAACTGAATTCTTTTTTTTTTTAAACTGGGGGGTTAATGGTTTATAACAGAGTTGTCGGCACATGGATACAACTTCTCATCTCTTCACGATGCTGTCTACAAGACACCCCCAACTTAGGTCCTTTCCATTATCTTGTACCAGGACCTGAGCCTCCAACCTTCTCCCTGTCCTTCTCCAGAGTCCTTTGCTTTGGTGAAATACACCATAAGTCCAATTTGTACTTTGTGTTTCCCCTTAACTGTCCTTGTTTCTTTTTAAAAAAACTTCTTTTAAAAAATTTTTTTATCATCTTTATTTATTTATTGGAAAGAGACAGCCAGAAATTGAGAGGAGGAGGGAAGCTAGAAAAGGAGAGAGACAGAGACACCTGCAGCCCTGCTTCACCACTCGCAAAGCTTTCCCCCTGCAGGTGGGGTCCGGGGGCTCAAACCCTGGTCCTTGTGCACTGTAGCATGTGCACTCAACTAGGTGCACCACCACCTGGCCCCCTGTCCTTGTTTCTTAAGTTCTCCCCATGAGTGAGATTATACATTGTTGGTGGGAATGCAAAAATGGTATAGCCATTTTGAAAAGTGGTGTAGCAGATTTACCAAAAAATTAAAAACTGAAATCATCATTTTATCTAGCAACCACATTAAGGATTTACCCAAAATAATAGAATAGGGGCTCAAAAGTTAGCTGTGAAGCCATGTTCAAAGAAACATCATTTAGAACAGAAAAGTGAGTGGATAAACAAAATATGGCATAAACAAGCAACAGCTTTAAAAAGAAAAGAAATTCTGCCACACTCTCTAAAACATGGGTGAAATTTGAGGACACTATGCCAAGTGAAATTCACCAGACACACACACACACACACACACACACACACACACACACACACACACACACACACACACTGCTGCATAGTTTACTTATATGAAGTACCTAGAGTGATTAAATTCATAGGGTGGTGTTTTGGGATACCTGGAGGGAGAAAGGGTTTTTTTAATGGGTTTTGCAAGATGGAAAGAGTTCTGGATAGTAGTGATGGTTGCATAGCAAGATAGTCTTTTTTTTAAAAACTGTGAAATTTACAAAATTTTCAGATTTTTAGGGGTATGGTTTCACACTGTACTTACCACTTAAGTTCTATGTCCCTTTCTCCAAAACCACCATAGTTCTCACATAGTCTGATGGCTTAGTTGAATTTTTTTTGTATGCTTTAATTGTCTATATTCCATGTATGAGTGAAGCAATCCTATAGATGTTTTTTGTCTCTCCTTATGTCACAAAGTATAATCACCCCCAGTTCTATCTATTTTGACCCAGAGGATACAATATCTTTTTAATTACAGAATATTATTCCATTGATAATATATTCCATAATTCTACATTCAGTCATCTGTTGATTGCTTCTAGGTTGCTTTTAGTTCTTAGCTATTGTGAATAATGCAGCTTTGAACATAGGAGTACATTTGCCTCTTTCATGTTCTTTGTGTATATGCCTAGGAGAGGTAGTTCCATTTTATTTGTTTCTGGACTTTCTTAACTCTTTCCTATAGACTGAACCAGCTTTAACAGAGTCTCTTTACTACCACAGGCTCACCAACCTTATGATGTCTTATTTTCCTGAGGTAAGCCATTGTCACAGATATGAGCAGGAATCTCAGTGTGATTTTAAAACTTGAATGTTCCTAATGCTACTGGACTCTACACTTGAAAATGGTTAGGATGACATATTTTGTTATATATTTTTCTGCAATTAAAAATAATTTTAAAAACATATAAACTAATAAAAATCAAGAAGAAAAATGTAAATGTCCAGATTTTATAGGATTAGTATTCTTTTTTTCCCCTTAAATTTGAAGCACTTTATTTTGTATTTTTCTCAGAGAGTTATGCCCTAATGTGGTACTAATACATTCCCCACTATCCAAACTATGGTGGTTCTGCCTGCTGCTACATTCCAAAAGTTCCTGTCCTAATTAAAATTTCATTCTGATAAGATTTTCTGGCTCCTAAAGTGTGATCTATCAATTGTTGACATATCTTGGGATATTGCCAGGCATAACCCAGCAAACTACTGTGAGACAGATAGCCTGGGAGGGGCTGAGGAAACAGGCCTCAAGGAACAGGTGTCAAGAAGAAAAAATGCAGAATAGGTAGCAGGGCAAGGCTTCCCCATAGGCCAGAATGAGCATTAGACTGAGCTTCCATTACAAAGTATCAGAGTGTCCCCCTATAGAATTCTGACAGGTGGTGACATTCTTGGATCCAATGAGAACTTAGACAGAAGACACTTGGGAGTTAGTTTGTTAGTGGTCATGGTTAGGATTGTTCCCAGGAAGGACATTTACATGAACATGGCAGAGCTTGAAGTCTCTAGTGGCTAGAGAATACAGAAGAATAAAAAGGCTAAACTTCCAGCCCTCAGAATCCTAGTAATCAGATCTTGCCAAAGAGAGTTCAGAAAGGATTACTAAGCCTAATTTTTTTTTTTTTTGCCTCCAGGGTTATTGCGGGGGCTCAGTGCCTGCACCACTAGTCCACTGCTCCTGGAGGCTATTTTTTCCCCTTTTGTTGCCCTTGTTGCTTTATTGTTGTTATGGTTATTATTGTTGTTGTTATTGCTGTTGGATAGGACAGAGAGAAGTGGAGAGAGGAGGGGAAGGGGGGGATAGACACTTGCAGACCTGCTTCACCTCTAGTGAAGCGACTTCCCTGCAGGTGGGAAACCAGGGGCTCTAACCAGGATCCTTACATCATGTGTGCTTAACCCGCTGTGCTACTGTCCCCCCTCCCACCAGATTAATTCTTAGAAGTTTAAGGTTTACATTCCTCATCCATAAAAGCAAGATAGATAAGAAGCTGAGCAGGGCATAATTTATGGTCATGAGAACCTAAGGCTCCCTCAATGGTCAGCAATCATTCATTACAGAAATACTAAATCAGGGGGTCTGGTGGTTGCGCAGAGGGTTAAGTGTACATGGCTTAAAGTGCAAGGACTGGAGTAAGGATGCTGTTCGAGCCCCTGGCTTTCCACCTGTGGGGGTGGGGAGGTGGTCCCTGGGTCCCTACCTTGGGGGGGAGTGGTCCCTTCACAGGCAGTGAAGCAGGTCTGCAAGTGTCTATCTTTCTCTCCCCCTCTGTCTTCCCTTCTTCTATTTCTTTCTATCTTATCCAACAACAATAATAATAACCACAACAACGATAAAAAAAAAAAACAAGGGGAAAAAATAGCCTCCAGGAGCAGTGGATTCGTGGTGTACCAAGTCCCAGCAATAACCCTGGAGGCAAAAACAAAACAAACAAACAAAAAAAACCTGGATCATTCACTATAGAAATACTGAGTTTTGAGGGTTGTCAGTATTCTAAGAAATATCATAAATGGAAGCAGATTTGTCGTTTTCGACGGGTTAGGTTGTTTTCTCCGGGCTGGCTTCACGGGCGGGTAACAGACGACCAGGGACTCATAGTTGAGCTGTAGGCAGTATCTCTTTATTCATGCAGGACGCAGCACAATCTAAGACAAGCTAAGCTAAACTCAAGGTAAAGTACTCTAAAACTCACAATGCTGTCTTTATATATACTTGCCAAGTAGGGTGGAAACAGGGTGTGACATAGAGAGGGTGGAGAGAAAAGTGACTGGTGACAATCAGAGTGTGACAAGGAGAGGATCAGGGTGTGACAAGGAGGGGGGGTGGAGCAAAAACATATCATGAAACAGTGGGGATTGAACCAATGCCCTGGAGGGAGGTACTTGTTAACAGCGGTTATATAAATAGAATGAAGTGGTTATGTAAATAGAATAGTGTTAAGCAGGGGGGATTTAAACCAAATGAAACAGAAGGGGTCTCATGCATACCAACAATTCCCCCTTTCTTTTTAACTAATGGCCATTGCGGGGTGAACAGAAATGTATATTGTACAGGCGTTTTCAAAAGAACTGGCATATGACATGGAAAACAAAATAGGCGAGCAGCAATAACCAGTGTGATGCCAAGTGGAGCTTTTCTTGCCTCAAAGGGCAAGGCCTAGCAGGCGAAAGGGCATTTCTTGCCTCTGGGAACGCTTCATGCCTCTGGGGGCATCTCTTGCCTCAAAGGGCGTTTCCTGCCTCTGTGGGCATCTCTTGCCTCTTGGGGCGCTTCATGCCTCTGTGGGCATAACCTAATAAGGAGGGGGAGTTTTCTGCCTCTGGGCAGAGCCTGCAGGCAAGGGGACATGGTCTATAAAGTCTCAAGGCAATTGGCTGAAGTTAGTCTTTGAGAAACACAGCTGTGTGTACCGGTAAGTCCGATGGAGGTGTCAGTCCAAAGTAGCTGACCACAGAAGAAAATGCCGGAGGATGAAACGCTGCACGTCTGTCTCGATGGGGAATGTTGGCCACCAGAATTCTGCTTTTCTGTAGATAGTGAGCTTTCAAGTCTGTGAATCTGTTTCTTCAGGTCGTGCCAGGTCACATTATTGGTTTCCGGGGGTGATGTCAGAGAACAGGGGTCCAAATGGATTTCCGGGAATTCCATTTGAGTAGATGCTTTTTCATGTGAAGACTTGACAGCTGAAATTCACTTACTTGTCAAACAAAATTTGTAGCAGATTAGAAGTTTACTATCATTGATAACTCCATTATAATTGGAAGTCCTTTCTAGTATCATTTCAAGGTTGTTAAAACACTTTAAACTCAATAAAATGTGGAAAGGTAAACAGAAGAACCACGGTTAAAAGCCTTAGGCATGAGAATAATTAACATAATCATTGCACTATCTGCCCCACCCATAACTCATACAGTTTTCAGGATTAAACGTTTCAGATTCATGTCAAGACATAAAAGAGAAATCAAAGGAGGAAAAAAACAATTTTTTGGATTGTTTCTGGATGTCTCTAGAAATCATGGCTGCGTCCAGCATTTTTTTTTTAAGTCAATGTCAAACAAAAATTCAGTCATTCAAATCATTCTCTTATGAAACGCAACTTGAACCAGATTATCAAGATCTCACCATGTAGTTAAGAATCCCCGGAGGGCGACCTAGTCCAAAAAGGTCCTCGAAATTCCATTTAGGGTGTTTCTGACTGTTCCTGCTGAATTGCTTCAGGCACCCATTTTTAAAAGCGTCTTCCCATTGAAGAAAGAATCCAATCAGGAGAGTAGAACTAACCACATGTCTCCATACTTGGGAACTGCCAGGGTACTCGAGAATGTTCTTCAAATTAGAGTAGTCCTTCTCCATGGGAAACATTCGAGAAGAAGTCCAGAAAGTTCCAGGGGAAATCCCCATGCATATCCCAAGGTCTACGATCACGGTCATAAAGAACCAAACTGTGGCCCGGAGCAAAATGTAGTCCTTTTCCTCAGGAAACATGGGAGAGGGAATCCAGAAAGTCCAAGGAGAAATCTCCGTGCATCTCCCAAGCTCTATGATCCCGGTCATAAGAAACCAAAGTTCCCGGTGAGGGAACCGAAGTGTGGCCCAGAGTAAAATGTTCCAGAGACAGACTAACTGTCTCATGATGAAACAGTAGAGGCTTTGGCAAACCTCTTCATAAGTAGAAAGGCAACCCATGGTGGATGGGTAGCCAAGTTTACTTATCTGGACGATGGGTGGGTAGGGTCCCACGTTGATGCCGGTCCAAGTTTCAGGGCTTATTTCAGTCCCTGTTCAGGAGCCATATGTCGTTTTCGACGGGTTAGGTTGTTTTCTCCGGGCTGGCTTCACGGGCGGGTAACAGACGACCAGGGACTCATAGTTGAGCTGTAGGCAGTATCTCTTTATTCATGCAGGACGCAGCACAATCTAAGACAAGCTAAGCTAAACTCAAGGTAAAGTACTCTAAAACTCACAATGCTGTCTTTATATATACTTGCCAAGTAGGGTGGAAACAGGGTGTGACATAGAGAGGGTGGAGAGAAAAGTGACTGGTGACAATCAGAGTGTGACAAGGAGAGGATCAGGGTGTGACAAGGAGGGGGGGTGGAGCAAAAACATATCATGAAACAGTGGGGATTGAACCAATGCCCTGGAGGGAGGTACTTGTTAACAGCGGTTATATAAATAGAATGAAGTGGTTATGTAAATAGAATAGTGTTAAGCAGGGGGGATTTAAACCAAATGAAACAGAAGGGGTCTCATGCATACCAACACAGATTAATATAAAGGACTACACAAAACTAAGTATGTCATAAATTTATAAAAAAAATTTCCTTTTTTATTAGGATTAAAGATTTACAGTTAACAGTAAAGTACAGTGGGTTTTTTAAAAGATTTTATTTTTAAACATTTTTTTATTATATTTATTTTTATTTACTGGATAGAGACAGCCAGAAATCAAGAGGAAAAGGGGTAATAGAGAAGGAGAGACAGAGAGACACCTGCAACACTGCTTCACCTCTTGCAAAGCTTTCCCCCTGCAGGTGGGGACTGGGGCTTGAACCTGGGTCCTTGTGCACTGTAACATGTCTGCTCAACCAGGTGCGCCACCACCCGGCCCCAAAGTACAGTGGTTTGTACATGTGTAACATTTCTCAGTTTTCCACATAACAATCTAACTCCCCCTAGGTCCTCCTCTGCCATCCTGTTCCAGGACCTGGTCTCTCTCCCACCCTAGAGTTCTTTACTTTGGTACAATACACCAGCTTGAGTCCAACTTCTGCTTTGTGTTTTCCCTTCTGTTCTTGTTTTTCAACTTCTATCTCAGAGTGAGATCATCCCATAATCATCCTTTTTCTGGCTGGTCTCACTTAACATGATTCCTTCAAGCTCCATCCGAGATGAAGTGAAGAAGGCGATTTTGAATAGCTGAATAATATTCCATTGTGTATATATACCACAACTTACTCATCTGTTGTTGGAAATCTGGGTTGCTTCCAGGTTTTGGCTATTACAAATTGTGCTACTATGCTGAATAATATTCCATTGTGTATATATACACCACAACTTACTCATCTGTTGTTGGAAATCTAGGTTGCTTCCAGGTTTTGGCTATTACAAATTGTGCTACTATGAATATAGGTATGTACAGATCTTTTGGAGTGGGTGTATTGGATGTTACTTTTTTCTTGCCTTCATGGCAGTCTGACCCTGGTCACCAGGCTCTTTATGGCAGCTGGGACACCTTAGAGTTTGAAAGCCTTCCTTGATGCGACAAGAGTACCATGTTCTGTTACCTGGTACCTCTGAACTATTCTCTTGAGTTTTCTCAGAGCTTGTGGCTTCTATATCTCTAAATGGCAGTCCAAAACTCATTTTCTTTTTTTTGTCTCCAGGGTTATCGCTGGGCCTTGGTACCTGCATTACGAATCCGCTGCTCCTGGAGGCTGTTTTTTTGTTGTTGTTGTTGTTGCCTTTCTTGTTACTGGTATTGTTGGATAGGACAGAAAGAAATTGATAGAGGAAGGAAAGATAGAGAGGGAGAGAGAGACAGACATCTGCAGACCTGCTTCACTGCTTGTGAAGTGAGCCCCCTGTAGGTGGGGAGCCCGGGACTTGAACCAGAATCTTTATGCCTGGTCATGCTCTTGGCGCCATGTGCGCTTAACCAGCTGCAATACCGTCATGCTCCCTCAAAACTCATTTTCTTTATTTTTTAAAAATATTTTATTCTCATTATTTTATTAATGAGAAAGATAGGAGGAGAGAGAGAAAGAACCAGACACTACTGTGGTACACATGCTACCAAGGATTGAACTCAGGACCTCATGCTTGAGAATCCAGTGCTTTATCTACTGTGCCATCTCATTGACCACTCAAAACTCATTTTCTTTAAGCTACATAAGCCCTTTAAATTTACCCCATGGATTTGACGCAATTGCAAACATGGTGCCCACTGGCAGTGTGACGCTGAGTTACTGCTTGACTTGTTCTTTCTCTCACCTCTAGCTCCTGCTGTCTATGTGCAATCAGCAAACTTCAGATAGTGATGTACCTTTCCTTTATTTATTTATTTTTTTATTTAAGAAAGGATAAATTAACAAAACCATAGGGTAGGAGGGGTACAACTCCACACAATTCCCACCACCCAATCTCCATATCCCATCCCCTCCCCTGATAGCCTTTCCCATTCTCTATCCCTCTGGGAGCATGGACCCAGGGTCTTTGTGGGTTGCAGAAGGCAGAAGGTCTGGCTTCTGTAATTGCTTCCCCGCTGAACATGGGCGTTGACTGGTCGGTCCATACTCCCAGTCTGCCTCTCTCTTTCCCTAGTAGGGTGTGTCTCTGGGGAAGCTGAGCTCCAGGACACATTGGTGGGGTCTTCAGTCCAGGGAAGCCTGGCCGGCATCCTGATGACATCTGGAACCTGGTGACTGAAAAGAGAGTTAACATACGAAGCCAAACAAATTGTTGAGCAAAGTGATGTACCTTTCTTCCTTTCCTTCCTCCCTTTCTTTTTTCTCTGTTTCTGTTTCTCTCTTTCTTTTTTCCCTTCCTTCCTTCCTTCCTTTCTTCCTTCATTTCCGTTTTATGTACCAATAAGTTAATTTTTATTCTCTCACAAAAGGATACCAAAATGCAAGTATGCATACACAATATACCAGACTGCCATCTATTATATTCCATTAAAATTAAAGTCCCAACTGTAGTAATTAAAATTAAAACATGGGAATTGGGCAGTAGCACAGTGGGTTAAGCACAGGTGGTGCAAAGCACAAGGACCGGAGCAAGGCTCCCAGTTCAAGCCCCTGGCTCCTCACCTGCAGGGGAGTCTCTTCACAAGTGGTGAAGCAGGTCTGCAGGTGTCTATCTTCCTCTCCCCCTCTCTGTCTTCCCCTCCTCTCTCCATTTCTCTCTGTCATATCCAACACAACAACATCAACAACAATAACAACTACAACAATAAAGCAACAAGGGCAACAAAAGGGAATAAATAAATAAATATTAAAAAATAAAATTAAAACACAATTTTAGAATAGAAGATACTTTTTTCCCCCATGGATACATGCAAAACCAATGCAACCTATATATAGATATTGTCTTTTTTTCACTTTGTTATAATAAATGTTTATTTAAAAAAATTATGTTTTTTTCTTTGCTGTGGTTTCACTGCTCCAGACTTTTTTTTTCCAGAGAGAGAGACAGAGACAGAGAAGAGAAATCATAAATTTAAAATGGGTCTGAACTGCTGGAAGGATTGTTTTCCTTTCTGAAATACATAAGAAGAGAATCTATTTTTCTTGCTATTTCCCAACTTCTAGATACTCACAGCATTTATTCGTTTGTGGTCTCCTACCTAAGACAGATAATGGCTCGTGGAAATTTTCTTGCATGGTATCTAAGTAATCCATTGGTGTCCTTAGCATTTCTATCAAAGTTGTCTTAAAATTCCCTCTTTAATTTCTATTTTTTCATTTTGGTGTAACTTGTCTATTTCTCCTGATAACTAAGCATGATAACCTGAGTAAAAAAAGGTATTGTAAATAAGTAGGCTTTTGCTAATGTCATGGCAAGTTGCTGTGTAAGAACAGGGTAGATTTTCAGCTTCACTATAGGGGGGTAAGAGTAAGGGATACAGACCTCTGTTGGTGGGACTGGTGTTAATATACACTCCTATAAGTAGTAGTAGTAATAATAATAATAATAATAATAATAATAATGAAGTGTTCCACAATTCTGTGATCAATCACAGTCTTTTAGTGAGCCTGTGCCTCAGACTGTGAACTCACATGGGTTTCTCAGTATTTTTCTCCCCCTTTGGATGGGAGAGAATGATTGAAATGGGCTGCAGTTGGGTATTTCCTTTCCTCAGGTCAATGGGTTTTGATAATAGCCTAGTAGGATAGGCTCTGCTTTACTTATTTTTCCTGAGGGCACAGCTTGTTAAGAACAGAAGTACTGGTGTATGCCAAGTGGTTTCTTTTTCTCTCCCCAGCCGAAAGCATGCAGGGATTTCCCCCCTATGCCTCTGTAGCTAAAAATCTCACAATATTAGTCTCCTGGAAGATGAAAAAAAAAAAAAGAAGAAACAGCTTTGTCCTCACTGAACCTTCAGCAATTCGTCATAGTTTCCTGTAACCCCAGCACTAGTTCTCAAATAGATCTCCTCTCCTGAGCATCTTCGGGGAGATCCAGGACACTCTGTACTTGCTTGTCTATCTTACTAATCTTGGATGACGTTGATCTGTACTATCTTCCTCTCTTTTATAAGTCTATTGACTGAGAAGACAGTCTGGTTAAGTTACAAAAACTCCATTATACCACAAACTTTACACTTTCATTGTGTTATGCCTCAAGATTTACTCCAGGATTTAGAATTCCAGTTCTGGAAACACAGAGCCTTGAGTTGTGTTGTTTATATCTGAACAATCTAGCAAGAAATGCATGTATAGAGGCAAAAAAGAGGTGGAGACTATCTTCATTTATGCAAATGACATTTTCAGTCAATTGATTTCTGACTGGTGGAAAATTCAGTGACAGCAACTGACCAATCCTGAGAGATCTTGGCCTTACCCATGTGGCACTGTGCTGACAGTAGATGCAGTAGGTCATGATTAAAATATTGGTTGAAAAACAGCTTGAATTACTAAACAAACCCTGAGAAGAGAGAATAAGAACGGAAGAATCAGATTCTTTAACTATGTACTATACTACATAGTCATGATAGTCAAGAAAGTGTGGTATTAGAACCAAGTACAATCAAATCAGTGGAATAGACTTGAAAGCCAGAAGCAAATCCTCATGGATAGACAGACAGAAAGACAGAGAATTTATGACAAAGGAGTTTAAGTATAAAATAAAGAAAGGAAAGTCTCTTCTATAAAATGTGGAAAAATTGGGCGGGAGAATATAGCATAATAATTATGCAAACAGTGTTTCTTGCCTGAGGCTTTGAAGTCCTGGGTTCAATCCCCTGTACCACCATAAGCTGGAGCTGATCAGTGCTCTGGTTAAAAAAAATGTGGGAAAACTTGGGTAATCACATGTAAAAGAATGAAACTAGGCCACCATCTTACTAAGGTTAGTTAGTTAACTTTAAGTCATTTAACACTAAGGATAAAGTTAAGTCAAAATAAAATAAAGACTTGGATGTTAAACCTGAAACCACTTTCTTTCTTTCTTTTTTTCCAGAGCACTACTCAGTTCTGATTTATGGTGGTGCAGGGAACTAAACCTGGGACTTTGGAGCCTCAAGCATGAGTGTCTCTTTGCATGACCATCATGCTATCTACCCTCCGCCCAAGTAAAAAAGTTCCTGCACAGAAAAAAAAGTATTATTGAAACAAAAAGACACCCTATAGGATGGAAAAATATCCATACAACATGCATCTGACAAAAGACGAATAAGCTATACAAATAACTCACAAAATTAAACAATAAAAAGATAAATGATCCTATCAAAGAAGTGGAGAGAACAGAACAGATGCTTTCCCAAAGGGTAGATACAGTTAACCAACAGGCACATGAAATGCAAATCAAGACAACACTAAGAGGTCACCACCTCACACCTGTAAAAAATGGCTCATGTCAAAAAAAGCCAGAAATAGCAAATAATGGTGAGGATATGGAGAAAAGGGGACATTTTTTTTTTCCTCCAGGGTTATTGCTGGGCTCGGTGCCTGCACCATGAATCCACCGCTCCTGGAGGCCATTTTTTCCCCTTTTTGTTGCCCTAGTTGTTGCAGCCTCATTGCGGTTATCATTGCCATTGTTGACGTTGCTTTGTTGTTGGATAGGACAGAGAGAAATGGAGAGAGGAGGGGAAGACAGAGAGAGAGGGGGAGAGAAAGATAGACACCTACAGACCTAATTCACCGCCCGTGAAGCGACTCCCCTGCAGGTGGGGAGCCGGGGGCTCGAACTGGGATCCTTACACCGGTCCCTGCGCTTTGCGCCATGTGCGCTTAACCCACTGCGCCACCGCCCCATCCCCAAAAAGGGGACATTTTATAATGCCAGTGGAAATATAAACTTAATCAATATTAAGTCATTAATAACATAAGAAAAAAAAGTTTTAAAGGAGTCAGCTAAGTAGCATAGTCATATGAGTCTCGCATCTGGTAGAAACACATTGTTCGGTTTCCAGTCACTGTTGTTCTTCCTAGTTTTCGTTTGCATTAATTTTTCTCTCAGATCCTCAAGCACCCATTCTTGCCTAAAAGTTTAGGCAATATCCCCAAAGATTCTGAGAGTGGGCAACTGATTTGATCCAAAAGCTCTGGAAAAGACAACTGCTTCCAGAGGATTCTGGAGACCAAATGGGGACTCAGGAGTTCGTCTCCTCAGCCTGGTGAAATGTCTTTGAGAGATGAGAAATGAATGGAGGGAAAAGGAGAAAAGGAGAGTGAGATGGAGGGGAATGTGAGGAGAAGAGAAAACTCAGTGAGCTGAAGTCACATCCAGTTTTACCTCCCTGACAGAGTTTTAATGTGATTCTACTCTTTTTGTTCTTGTCCAACAGGATGAATGTTCTCAGTGTGGAGCCTCTTGAGGGGACTGAGAAACTCGAGGTCTTCTTGAACTCTCTCACCTGTGCCTCTATGTGGCAGATGCTGGCTAAGTAAGAAGAGGTATCAACCTTCTCCCAAACAGGAAAAACCAGCAAAGTAAGTGAAATTTATTACAGGTCTTTCAGGATTTAATGAGTCTGGTAAACTAAGAACCTCCCAAGGAGGAGTGTGGTATGCAGTCAGAAGTGAGATCATGCAGATTTACGTGTTTCTTGACTTTTTTTTTTTATGGCCCCAAACCCCAGAGAAAGACACTATATTATCATTCCTTTCTTTTTGAAATTTGTGTGAGAGAAAGAGAGAGAGAGAGAGAGAGAGAGAGAGAGAGAGAGAAATAGAGCATGATCACTCTGGCATGTGTAATACTGAGAATAGAATTCAGTACCTCATCCCTGCACATTAGACTCTCTACTAGGCGTGTCTACTACTGGGTTGATATTATTACTATACTGAAAAAAGAAGTGGTCTCAGAACATTTCAGGTAATTCTGACCTGTGCAACATCAAGGCAAGAAAAGAAAGGAGCTTAGAGCTATGGATGGGGCCCATGTAAATAAAACCTATGCCTTCTTGGTTCATAAAGAATCCATCTTTATATTACATATTTTCTAAATATTTTTTTACCACTTTATCCTGATTGAGGGCAGTGCAGCAGGGAATACATCTCAAAAAATACTCTTGAGAAGCTCTAAATGAATCTAGATGCAGTCTTCAGTTCTGTCAGCTAGCCTGCCTCTGCTGAAAGATGCCCGAGCACATGCTATTATCCAACACAAGCCCCTTTTTAGTACTGCTTCTCTATTCCACAGAACAAAGCAGTGACCTTTAGACTGGTACTTCTTTGACACTTAATAATAAAGAAAGGAAAGTCTCTTACACTCTGGTGGTGGCATTAGGGCATCTGTGGAATTTGTTGTATGATTAATTCTGGATTCTGTGCAAAAGGCAAGACCTCCCACAAGGTGGACTGGAATAATAGCTCCCAAAGAGAATGAGCCAGCTGCCTCTGGAGCAGCTTAGCCTTGAGTAACACAAAACTCTACGGCAACCATTAGCTGACAGTTCCATTCATTTTTTGCTGGCTTTTACATTGCTGCTCATTCCTGATTCATGTCACACAAGTCAGAATGTAACGTTTGTCAAGGATGAACGTGAGTGTGTCTTTAAGCAAACACTGCTAATGTGCTTCTGATCTCACTGACAATGTCACTCTTTCCTGAGTGTTAACTCATCAGAGCTGAGTAGCAAGAGCATATGCTAATACTGAAAGCTCATGTTAAGACATGTATAAATTTCTTTTATTGTGTGTATGAAACTAAATTTTGTTTCTTTCTTTTCTTAATAATTTTATTAGTGATTTAATTATGATTAACAAGATTATAAGACAACACGAGTACAACTCCGCACAATTCTCATCACCAGAGTTCTGTGTCCCATCCATTGGAAGCTTTCTTATTCTTTATTTCTTTGGGAGTATGGACCAAAATTTTTTATGGATGCAGAAGGTGGAAGGTCTGGCTTCGGTAATTGCTTCTCTGCTGAACATGGATGTTGGCAGGTCGATCCATACCCCCAACCTTTTCTACCTTTCCCTAGTGGGGTAGGACTCTGGAGAGGTGTGATTCTAGGATACATTGATGAGATTGTCTGTATGGGGAGGTCAGGATGGCATCATGGTAGCATCTGGTTCAATACAAAGCAAGTATCAGTGATGTCAGAATTAAATGGGAGATGGCTGACTGAAAACTAGAGCACAAAGAATTTAGATTAGCACCAATGTTTTACGAAGAGGGACAGTTAGTGAACACCGAAATAGGTTATTAGGGAAAGTTGTGGAATCTATTTCCCTTGAGGTTCCTAAAATAGGACACTTCTGTAGAAGAGGGTTCCAAGATCCTGACAGGAGCAAGATAGCTTAGTTTGACTGTCAAGGTTTTATAACTAAAACCGTAGGTGCTATGTTCACGGTACCTGCGGAAGCTCCTCATACTCAGATGGTATTTTGACTCCTTAATACTTTGCTTGATGGTGCTATTTCTGGTGGGAAAGTTGTCAGTTGAGACCGGACTAGCCTAAGTACAAATAAGTACACATCTATCTGGTAATAAGCTAGACATGAATTTATTACCAACTCCAGTTCCACAACCCCTTCTTCCCCCCCTTTTGTTGCCCTTGTTTATCATTGTTGTTATTGTTGTTGTCGTTGTTGAATAGGACAGAGAGAAATCAAGGGAGGAGGGGAAGACAGAGAGAGGAAGAGAAAGATAGACACCTGCAGACCTGCTTCACTGCCTGTGAAGCGACTCCTCTGCAGGTGGGGAGCTGGGGGCTCGAACCGGATCTTTACACCGGTTCTTGAGCTTTGTGCCATGTGTGCTTAGCCTGCTGCACTACCACTGACCGGCCCATAGTCCTTTCTTAGTACCATGGTGGCTATATCCTATAAAGTAAACCTATTATTGTTGTTACTACTACTATTATTACTATTACCTACCACTTTGGAGCATTCATTCTTTCATTGTATGTTTGACACTATGCTAGTTCTCTGCATGCTTTATCTGATTTTTCTGCTCATAAAAACATTTGGGACTAAGTATTGTTCTATTCATTTCATGAACGTTTAAATTGAGTCTTGGAGAGACTAAGCATGCTATTCATACAGCAGGAGTCAGACCCATGGTTGTCTCATTCCAAAACCAATGGCTTTATGTGATTGGTGTTTTAAAAACAAAGTCAGTGAGGGGCTGGGTGGTGGCACACCCAGTTGAGCACACATGTTACAGTGGATGAGGGTGTGGGCTCAAGCCCCTAGTACTCACCTGCAAAGGGAAAGGTTTGTTTCAGGTGTCTCTCAGTCTCCATTCCTCTCTACCTCCCCCTTCCCTCTTGAGTTCTCTCTGTCCCTATCCAATAAATAAACACGTAAAATAAAACAAAAAATTTTAAACAAACCAAAAAGGTCAGGGAGCTATTTTAGTGATAGAGGAGGGTCTTGCAAGTCTGAGACCTCAGGTTCAGTTCCCAAAACCAGAGCTAATTGATACTCTGGTCACTGTTTCTCTTTTACTCTCTCTCTCTCTCTCTCCCTCATTAAACAAATAAAATATCTCTCTCTTCTCACTCCCTCTCTTTCCAGAGCACTGCTTAACTATGGCTTGTGGTGGTGTGGGGACTTTGGAGACTTATCCATGAGAATCTCTTTGCATAATCATTATGCTTTCTCCCCTACACTTAAAAAATAAATCTTTAAACATAAAAATAACCACATTCGATCACACAGACTGTTAACTCTTTTTAAAAAATATTTTATTTATTTATTTTTTAATTTACTTACCTATTTACTAGTGAGAGGGATAGGAGGAGAGAGAGAAAAAGAACCAGACATCACTCTGGTACCTGTGCTGCCAGAGATTGAACTCAGGACCTCATGCTTGAGAGTCCAGCACTTAATCCACTATGCCACCTCCTGGAACACTACTGTTAACTCTTGTAAGCAGTCTTACTAAGCAATTATATTCATTTGCTGGCACTCGATAGGTGCTGTGTTCTTTTTTAGATTTGTCTCTATTTCTACACACATTTCAGAAGTTTACAAAGAATGACTAATTTTGGGGGCTCGGTGATGGTGCACCTAGTTTAGTGCACATGTTACAATGCACAAGGATCTGGGTTTGAGCCCCCCAGTCCCCACCTGCAGGAAGAAAGCTTTGAGAGTGGTGAAACAGTGCTGCAGGTGTCTCTCTGTCTCTCTTCTTCTCTGTCTCCCCCTTCCTCTCAATTTCTGGCTGTCTCTATCCAATATAGTAAAATATTTAAAAAAGAGAATAACTACTTTTCCATAAATACATGAAATTTTAAATGGCAAGAGGGAGAACTTCATGTCTGTTAGTTATTTAACATGTCTCAATTCTCATTAGAAAAATAGCCAGGAAGTTGCTGGAAAAAAAAAAAAAGAAAAATAGAAATTGCTTAGAGTGAGAGTGTTTTGCAGACACCTATCTTGGTGAGATTAGAAATTGTACCTCAGGGGGTTAAGTGCAGGTGGCGCAAAGCACAAGGACCGGCATAAGGATCCCGGTTCGAATCCCAGCTCCCCACCTGCAGGGGAGTTGCTTCATAGGTGGTGAAGCAGGTCTGCAGGTGTTTATCTTTCTCTCCTCCTCTCTGTCTTCCCCTCCTCTCTCCATTTCTCTCTGTCCTATCCAACAATGACAACAACAATAAAACAACAAGGGCAACAAAAGGGAATAAATAAATAAAATAAATATTAAAAAAAAAGAAATTGTACCTATGTGCCGACAAGTGTACTGTGAACCAGTAATTCCCCCCAGCCCCCACCCCCCATAAAGGTTACATAGTATTTAAGCTGAAAGACCTGCGCAAGGATCCAGGTTTGAGCCTCTGGTCCCCACCTGTAGCAGGGACACTTCATGAGTGATGAAGCAGGTCTGCAGATGTCTCTCTTCCTTTCCCTCTCTATCTCCCCTCTCCTCTCAATTTCCTTCTGTCCTATTGAATGAAAAGGAGAAAAGGGGAACAAAAAAAAAAAAGGGAAAAAATGTCCACAAGGAGCCGTGAATTCATAATACTGGCACTGAGCCCCAGCGATAACCATGGAGGCAAAAAAAAAAAAAAAAAAAGTTTGTCAGTGAAATACCATGAGGACTGGTTTTGAAGGGAAAAAAAAATAACAAGGTATAAATTATTCAAAACCAAACCTGGTTCTGGAGAGATAGCATAATGGTTATGCAAATAACTTTTAGGCTTGAGGCTCTGAGAGTCCAGGTTTGACCTCTAGCACCTCCATAAAATAGAGCTGGACAGTGCTCTGGAAAAAATACCAGCAAAACAAAAATAGGACAGTTAAGAGAATAGTTCATCAGTTTTAAAAATGAAGCTGTGATTGATAAAGGAACACTGACAATTTTCTTATGGACCCTGACATAATTCTGTATATCATAAATTTCCATCACAAATATGGCCCAACAAAGTCTGTAAAATCCTTAGTAGTATCTGACTTACTCAGTGACTAGTGTCCAAGGGAAGGCCAAAAAACGATGACCTAAAGTAAATGCATTAATCTGGCAGATGGTGTACTTTGACATGAAGCAGATGGTGGAGATGTTGCCTGAACTGTTTTCTCTCTCAGCAAGAATTAAAAATGGATTCTTCTGTTATTTTCTCTATAGAGGAGAGCATAGAGGGAAAGACTTTCATCAATATCTATAACAGATACATTTTTCCTTTTTTTTTTTTAGTTTTGATTATTATTATTATTTAAGAAAGGAGACATTAACAAAACCGTAGGATACAAGGGGTATAACTCCACACAATTCCTGCCACCCAATCTCCATATCCCATTCCCTCCCCAATAGCTTTCCCATTCTCTATCCCTCTGGGAGTATGGATCCAGGGTCGCTGTAGGCCTTTCTTTCTTTTTTTTTTTTTTTTTAAAGATTTATTTTTATTGGCTTTATGGGTGAAAGAGAGAAAGTCCAGTGCATCACTCTGGAACATGCAACGCTGGGAATCAAACTCAAGACCTTATACCTGATAGTACAATAATTTATCCACTGTTCCAGCTCCTAGTACATTTTTCTTAAATAAGAAGAAGGTCGGTGATATGACCTACATAAATATTACAAATGGGGAAATGTCATCTAGTCTGAAAATGAAAAACCAGCACAACAGTCTTTTGCTAATAGTCTCAATTTATTATAACTAAATTTTGGGTTGATTTCTGTTTATTTTTTTGGCCCTAAGTGGGCCATTTGCCACCTACAGTTAACATAGCCAAAAACTGGACTTATATTTTTGTTTCTGTCTTCCTTGCAAATTCTTTTTTTATTATTATTTATTTATTCCCTTTTGTTGCCCTTGTTGTTTTATTGTTGTAGTTATTATTGTCGTCGAGAAGAAGTGGAAAGAGAGAAATGGAAAGAGGAAGGGAAGACAGAGAGGGGTAGAGAAAGATAGACACCAGCAGACCTGCTTCACCGCTTGTGTAGCGACCCCCCTGCAGGTGGGGAGCCAGGGCTTGAACCGGGATCCTTCTTGCTTCGCGCCATGTGCATTTAACCCGCTGCGCTGCTGCGCTACTGCCTAACTCCTTTCCTTGCAAATTCTTATCAGACTTAAAGTTCCCCATTGTTGTGGTCTACTATGTCCCTAAGCTTGTTAAATGTTTTCTTTCTCTAATTTTTGTCCAGAAAAATCAATTCTACGATCTCTTGCTCTGAAGGGTTTCTCAAAACCATATACTGCCTCCATTCCCAGGGGTGCAAGCTAGAATGAATCTCAACAGGAACAACTTTTTGCTCTCCTGCTTGCCTGCTTGCTTGTTTGTTTGTTTATACCAGAGCAGAGCATCACTCAGTCCCAGTTACTGGTGGTGTTAAAGATCAAACTGAGGACCTCTTACATGTAAGTCCTGTGTGCCACCACTGTGCTGTCTCTGTCACCCTCCTTCTACTTTTAGTTCCTTCCTTTTGCAAACCACCCTGTCCTGCGGCAAGCAACTTATCATATTTTTTTTAATCACCTGCCTGGCAAAATTAAATCACAGTTACTCAGCACATATTCAATCATCGTATTACTCAACTTCTCTTGCATGTCTTCACTGTGGTCATCAAGCCCTTTACTTTTATTGCTTTATTCAGTTGCCATCCATTTCTGAGGCATTTACAAGCCATTTGACCTAGAACTTTCTACCAGATGATATTAGTACTTCATTTCCTTCCAACTCTGTCCAAGATTCTTTTTATCTTTTTCATGACATATTCCCAGAGTATAAGTGGTATACATAAATGTAAAACATTAATTCCCCAATAAAGGTTTTTTTTTTAAAGTGGTATACATAGTTTTATTCCCACAACTCTTTTGAATATACTTTTTATCTCCTAAGGAGTGAACTATGCAATATGATGTTTGACAAAAGGTTAAAATAAAAAAAAAATTACATGGATTTGTTTATATTTCTACCATCTTCATAAATTGTTCAAACTCGTTTTGTACAAGAGTCGGTTTCTACTTTTGATTCTGCACCTAGGGCTTGGGTAGGCCGCTCATACAAGACAGGTTTCCTCTATTCAAGATTGTCTTTAAAAATTCCAGGGGCTGGGTGGTGGTACACCTGGTTAAGTACACACATTACAGTGTATAAGGACCTGGGTTCAAGCTCTTGGTCTCCACTGCAAGGGGGAAGCTTCACAAGCAGTGAAGCAGTGCTCCAGATCCCTGCCCCCACCACTAATTTCTGTCCTATCAAATAAGAATAAATAAAGTTAAAAAAAATTTTAATTCCATATTTTCCTTAAAGAGATTGTAGAATGTTCTTCTCTGTGCTATATAACCAAATTTCTCTTACAGAATTTAATCAATCCACTGAGTAGCCTGGTCTTCATAAAGTTTACTTTGCAAGGAAATCATTGATGAAAAATCTAAGTTTAAAGACAATTCCTGGGGGTCGGGCGGTAGTGCAGTGGGTTAAGCACGTGGCAGGAAGCCCAAAGGATCCCGGTTTAAGCCCTGTGCTCCCCACCTGCAGCAGAGTCACTTCACAAGCGGTGAAGCAGGTCTGCAGGTGTCTATCTCTCCCCATCTCTGTCTTCCCCTCCTCTCTCCATTTCTCTCTATTCTCTCTGACAAGGATGGCATCAATAACAACAACAACAACAATAATAACTACAACAACAATAAAAAACAAGGGCAAAGAGGGGGTGAAGAAAGCAAAATTAAGATAGTTCTTTAGTTGCCTAGGAGATGGTACAGTGGTTAAAGCACTGGACTCTCAAGCATGAGGCCCTGAGTTTGGTATCTGGCCTCTCATGTGCCAGAGTGATGCTCCAGTTCTCTCACACAATAAGCAAACACATTTTAAAATAATAATTCTTTGGGCTTAAAAATCTCTTATTTAAATATTGCATGGTAAGAAAGGATTAATATTTTTAGGAAAAAATTCTGTTTGCTGACATGTTGTTAAGCAATAAACGTAGAGTCAAGCTTTTCAACTAGGATTATTGAGTGTATATGCATATGCTTATTTTACTATCATACTACTTATTTGAGGTAGGTTTTATTATTCCCTTAGACAATAAATTTGAAACTCAGCACAGCTGAGCTATTTGTTCAAGGTCACTAGCCACAAGTGGTAGAGTAGGCCCGGTGACTTAGTTTCTTACCGGTTAAGTTCTTATTCCCTAGCAAGACCTCTAGTCTAGGGGTGTCTGGTTAGCACTGAGCCTCTTTAAAAGGCAAAAAGACCCCATAGTTGAGAATGCTAGTGAGGCAAGCAGAACCCCAAGAAGGTGTCATACCATTTAAATATTCCGTGGGTGTTTGAAACTACTTCTAAGTATTATTTTTTGTTAGTTTCACCTCCAGGGTTATTGCTGGGGTTCAGTGCCTGTACTCTGAATCCATTGCTCCTGGCAGTACTTTTTTTCCATTTTATCTGATAGGATAGAGAGAAATTGAGAGAGGAATGGGAGATAGAAAGAGGAGGCGATAAGAAAGCTGCAGATATGCTTCACCACTTAGGAAGCGACCCCCCTGCAAGTGGGGAACTGAGGGCATGAACTGGATCTTTGAGGTTGTCACTGTGTGGGTCTCTGCGCTTAGTACTATGTGTGCATAACTGGGTGTGTCACTGCCCGACCCCGCTCTGGGAACTGTTTACATTCCATGTTTGTCTCTTTTTGGGTTAATACCACATCCTTAATTACTAAAACTATATTTCAGTACGAGTCTCTTCTTTGTTTCATTCCCCACCTCAAATTTTTCTTCTTGCTTTAAAGTCCATTCATCTTGTTCAAAATATCATTACAAATTTTGCTTTGACGTATGTCAAGTTCATAAGGTTAAATGTTGGAGAACTGACATTTTGATAACGTTTTATGTTTTCCTAACACCTGACTGTGTTTGTGCCAAAGTCTAAAATGATAACTATTATAGTCATTTTTTTCCATCTGCGCTAGTATTCTCTTGTGCCACTTCTGTGTTTTTATTAGATCAGAAAAGGTGAATCTTTGCAGCACTTTAAAAATCTCTCTCTCATGGTCCGAGAGATGGCACAGTGAATAAAGCACTGGACTCTCAAGCATAAGGCACCAAGTTCAATCCCCGGCAGCACATGCACCAGAGTGATAATTGGTTCTTTCTTTCCTCCTTTCTCATCAATAAATAAGTAAAATCTTTAAAAAATCTCTCTCTCTCTCTTTCTCTCTCTTCATTATTTTAATGTTGCTATCTTTTTCTCTCTCCTCCTCCTTCCCCGGCTTTCTTTCACACAGCATGCCTGAGTATATCTGCCACTTTTCTCATTCACATGGTCATCAAAGGCATTTACAGTCAAACAAGAGGGTGCAGGACCTTTTGAGACTAGTAAACAATAAGGCACATTTTTAATGATTGTGTTCGATTTGTAGTTTTTCTAGTAGGGCATGCTAATAGAGTAGACTTCCTGAAGAAGGAATTTTTTTCTTTCCTTGTTTTTTAAAAATTTTTTAACTATTTTTTAATTGAAGGGGTTAATGCTTAACAGTGCTGTCATTGACATATGAGTGCAATTTTATTATGCACCAGGGCCCCACAATTCTCCCTCACCCTCCTTCCTCCTCCCTCCCCAGAGTCTTCTACCTTGATGCAATACACTATGCTGGGTTCACATTTCACATGTGTTCTCCCTCCTTGTCCCAATCTATTAGACCCCACTTCTAAGTGAGATAATTTGGTATTTGTTCTTCTCCCTTGAGCTTATCTCACTAGGCATGATGCCTTCTAGTTCTATCTAAGATGGTGCAAAGGAGATGACTTTATCACGTTTCTGAGAAGTATTCCATCATATTCCACAATTTTTTTTATTTTATTTTATTTTTAGTCACTCATCTGTCATTGAACATCTGGGTTGTTTCTCAGTTTTGGCTAATATAAATTGTGCTGCTATGAACATTGGTATGCATAGATCTCTTCTGATAGGTGCCTTTGTTTCCTTTGACTAAATCCCCAGGAGAAATATTGCTGGGTCATAGTGTAGATCTATTTCTAGCGCTGTGAGAAATCTCCAGGGGCCGAGTGGTGGCGCACCTGGTTGAGCACACATGCTACAATGCATAAGGACACAGGTACAAGGTCCCTGTTCCCACCTGTGGTAGGGGTTGGGGGACCTTCATGAGTGGTGAAGCAGGGCTGCAGGTGTCTCTCTGTCTCTCTCCCTCCCTATCTCCCCCTTCCTTTCAATCTGGCTGTCTCTATCCAATAAATAAATAAAGGTAATAAAAAATTTTTAAAAAGAAAGAAATCTCCAGATTGCTTTCTACACAGTTTAGGCCAATATATACTCTTACCAGCAGTACACAGATGTCCCTCTGCCCCACATCCTCTCCAGCATTTGTTGTCACTGTCCTTCCTAATGTCTGACATTCTCACAAGTATAAAGTGGAATCTCATTTTTGTCTTTATTTGCATTTCTCTGATGATCAATGACTTTGATCAGCTTTTCATGTGTCAGTTGGCTTTCTGGAATTCCTTCTTCAGTCAAGTTTCTGTCCATGTATTCATCCCATTTTCTAGTGGGATATATATATATTAGTGGTAAGTTTACTGAACTCTTTATGTATTTTGGTTATTAGTCCTTTATCTGATATATGTTGTATAAAGATCTTTTTTCCACATTGTAGGATGTTTACTTGTTAGGGTGGTGGTACCTTTTGCTATGCAGAAGCTGTTTGATGTAGTCCCATTAATTTATTTTTGTTTTGTTTTCTTTGCTGTTGGAAGGAGGAATTTTTATGTTTTGCTCTTTGAGGTTTTTCAAGTTTCTTAACACAGTGCTCAGCACATAATGCTACTCATAAATATTTGTTGAATGAATGAATGAATGAAAAAATAGTACATGGAGGCCGGGTGGTGGTGCACCTGGTTAAGTACACAGTGTTACTGTGCTCAAGGACCCAGGTTCAAGCCCCTGGCCCCCACATACAGGGGGGAAGCTTCATGAGTGGTGAAGCAGTGCTGCAGGTGTCTCTCTCTCTCTCTCTCTCTCTCTCTTGCTCTCTATCACCCCCTTCCTTCTCAATTTCTGGCTGTCTCTATTAAATAAAGATAATAAAAAATAAAAAGACTACTACATGTCCCTCTAAGTCTCATTGGACCAACAGGGCCCTTAGCATATATTTTCTAGTATAGTTTCGACTAGTGAAACTAGCCCTTGAATATTTCATTGTAGAAAGTATTGAGAAGCTGTGTGTAGAGTCCAATTATTTTCCCATGTCCTCTTATCTGACCTATTTCTCTGAGTGTTAGAATAAGTGACTAAGGCTTTATTGAAAATAAGGAACTATATTCATTTTTGCTTCTGATTAGACAAAGCCTTAAATATATTCTTGCACAATGATGGCTCTAAAATGTATCCTGACAGATGGACACTTCTTAAGTTATCAGAAGGCCTGTGGAGGAAATCCAGGCAATGTGTGTGTTAAAGCAATGATAAATTAGTATTCTTCTGAACCAAGTTTTTTGAGCAAGACTTTGGAGGTCTTCAGCGTTACAGCATTTCCTGGCAATGTGGGGTGCAGTGTGTGCAGGAAGCAGACACACTGTGGTTTTACACCAGGCTCAGGTTGCCTCTCATGAATATGCATGATGAGATTGGATCATGCTCTTGCTACTTGAGTCTCAAGAGTTTAATTTAACCCCCACAAACCCATTTCCGGCTTATCATTTGAAGACAGTCCTTGAGGAGGTTTGGGGGAAAAAAAATGTGAGTTGTTTCTCCAATGTGGAGCATTTTACTTTTTCTTCTGTCTTAAAGATGATGATAAAGTGCACCCTGGTTTATTTTTATACATTCTGAGTCATTTCTAGTCTTATTTGATAAGTAATATTTCCTACATCTTACTCAGAGGCAGATGAGAAGATTCAGAGAAGCACCTTCTGGACCAGAGGGAAAGTACACTGGTCGGTCAGTGAGTTTGTGATGGTGCCATACTGGAGTCCCTGATTGATAGACAGTCCCTCATACTGGAGTCCCTGATAGACAGCTCTGCTAGGAGGAAATAAGCAGATGGCAAATGGTTCTTGCAAAGCAGCGTTTAGAGTGGCTTTCCTTTGTTTTAAAAGTGACTGCTATTCTGCTCTTATTGTGACTGCTTGAGAATGCAAAAGAAAAAAAAAAAAAGCAAACTGGAAACCTTTTCCTAATATTCCTACAGCAGGTCAATAGATCTAAAGGGGACTGGGCCGATTAGAAGCTCACACACATACTTGTTAATCATTATTGCATATTGTCTTTGTGAGAGGAAATGGGGGAGGGGAGGGGATCTAGCACCTCTAAGCCAAGAGGCAGCACTCCAAGAACCCACGTGGTGAACAGCATGTGCTGGGAAATGCCAGCATGTGTTACTCCTTCACTTGGCATATAGACTCAACTCTTGTTTGACATATTTTTATGAAGCAGACAGGGAGTAGCTGGGGTGTTTTCTCTGGATAAACAGTAATGGGTGAGGAAATGGACAAGTTCAGGTTGCTATGCAGTTGTTCTGCTGTTGATATGGGAGCGATTCCAGACAGATCTCAAACTCTGGGAACAATTTCATTGTTCCTGGAGGTTCCCAGCCTTTCCATAAGAGAACCCACGCTAATGTCTTTTCCCTTAATGACAATAGTTAGGGAGAAAATGAACCTTCTTTCTAGATGTGTTGTTCTCATTTCTACAGTCTGGTAAGCCCTTTCTGAGATCTATTACTTACATAATCTTAGTTTTCATATATTACCACTTTTGATCGAACTGTTTGCTTTGCTTCTTTGTTTGTAATATTAGACAGTCCCTTCCTATAGAGCATCCACACTTTTAATAAATCACTGCTTTGGATATTTAAAGTTCATGATTTAAGAACTGATGGTTTTGCTTTGTTTTCAAATGGTCCAAAGTGAGGTCAACAGGATTTAGAATTAGATTTAGATTTAGAATTAGACTGAAGTCTTTCTTCTGAGAGATGACCTGGCATAAGAATGGCAAATGGAAGAGAGGGAAGATAGAAGGAAGGAAGGAAAGGAGAAAAAATTAAAAGCCTATTTGAGGGAGTCTGGGACAGGTGAATCTCTTAACTAAATTTGAGCTTATCTACATTAAACCTTTTTAATGTTCTTTTTGTATTTTTCTTTATTGGTCCAACAAACACCTTTCAAAAATGTACTCTACTGCATCTATCAGCAAAGCTGCATTTTGAGGGGAAACAAAGAGGGCTATCATTTAATAATAGATTCAACTTGATTCTAAAATAATCATATTCTTTTTTTAGTGTGTTTTGTTTTATTTTATTATTTATTTTAATAGTGATTTAATAATGATTGACATGATTGTGGTATAAGAGGGGTACAATTCCATACAATTCCCAGCACCAGAGTTCTATATCCTGTCCTCTCCATTGGAAGCTTCCCTGTTCTTTATCCCTCTGGGAGACCAAAGAACTTTATGGGGCGCAGAAGGTGGGAGGTCTGGCTTCTGTAATTGCTTCTCCGCTGGACATGGGCTCTGACAGGTTGATCCATACCCCCCAGCCTGTTTCTATCTTTCCCTAGTGGGGCAGGGCTCTGGGGAGGTGTGGTTCCAGGACACATTGGTAAAGTTGTCTGCCCAGGAAAATCAGGTTGGTGTAATGGTAGGATCTGGAATTTGGTGGCTGAACTTCATTAAGATATAGAGCAGAAACCTAAAGGTAAGAATAGAGCAGATGAGATTTGAGGTCTTCATGTTGGAAGTCTATTTTAGGTATATCCCAATGGACCTACGACTTCACTAGTTTTTGCCTGGGCCAGAGAGCTAACACACAGGTAGGTTAAAAATATTGTCTGGAGGGAGTTGGGCGGTAGTGCAGCAGGTTAAGCGCACGTGGTGTGAAGCGCAAGGACCGGGTTAAGGATCCCGGTTCGAGCCCCCAGCTCCCCACCTGCAGGGGAGTCGCTTCACAGGTGGTGAAGCAGGTCTGCAGGTGTCTATCTTTCCCTCCCCTCTCTGTCTTCCCCTCCTCTCTCCATTTCTCTCTGTCCTATTCAACAAGAACATGAATAACAACTACAACATCAATAACAACTACAGCAATAAAACAAGGGCAACGAAAGAGAAAAAAATATATGTTGTCTGGGAAGATGGTATCAGAGTTTAGAATAGGACTAGAAACATGGATCAGGGCAGAGAGTAGCTCCCAAATATGGGGAAAGTATATGTTGTTAAAATTCGGAGGCTCTAGCTGGCCGGGCTAGCTTCACAGGCGGGTAACAGAGACGACCAGAGACATACGGCTGGGCCGGGAAGCTGTATTTCTTTATTCAGGAATAACGATTTATAAACTAAGACAAACTAATCACCAAACAGAACTCTGTTGCCTCTTTCCCCCGCGACGGCGCCAAGCACTCTCTAACTCTGCAACTCTCCAACTCTCGAACTCTGGAACCCTCTCGGGGTTCCTTGGGGCGGGGCCAAGCGGGCCACAAAATTAGCAGGACTGATCCAATTTTCTTGGCGGGGGAGAGCTAGAACAACCCAATGTAAAGCATACAACAAGTATATAAATGCTGTTAACTGTAAACCCCATGGATCTGACCCATGGCCCGTGTCTATTCATATTCAGCACAGGAGCCAGTGTAACCTCTGCATCCCTGTTGGTCTGAACTCACATTCCATGGTCATAGCTAAGAATTTTGTAAGCGGCACTCATTTCAGGACCAGTCTTCCTTGAGTGGCGGAGTATGTTGACCCAGCCTCCCTTTGGAGACTGGAGACTATTTCTACCATTGCTGTTCTACACTGAGGGCAAGTCCTATAGAGGCCTGCAAGCAAGTTCACAGTGCTATTCCTGATGGAGATGACCAATGAAGGTGTAAAGAGGGATCTGTTAGAGATCTCAGCCCATCATGTCTATGTGGGAATCCCAGGATTCCCTGACTAGGGCCCCTGATGATAGGGTGGCCTGGTAGTGACCAAAAGAGCCATCATTAGAGTTTGCTAGTCTCTTGCTCTTACCCAGCTTTTGTAGTCCTTACTTTATTTGACAGGGTTAGTGATTAAATGAAGTGAAATAGGAAGTAGGTGAGGAAAGTATCTAGGTCTAAATAGAGAATATTTGATTAAATATTTTATGGTGTCCTTTTTAGATCTTTCTACTTGTTTGCTGAACTTAGCAAATCATATTCAGTGCCCACTGCCATTAGGGAAAAAAAAAAAAAAAAAGCTAGGTCAAATTCCAAAAGATGCACTGAGCTTTTATAATGAGGTATGACATATATGACTAGTTAAAGGTGGGAAAGAGAGAAACAGCACAGGGAGTCAGTTCCTTGAAGTTTTAACTAGTTCTGAATTAATTAACAAAAGGTCCGACTTGGGTAAAGGTAGATAGCATAATGGTTATGCAAAGAAACTCTCATGCCTGAGACTCCAAAGTCCCAGGTTCAATCCCCCATACCACCATAAGCCAGAGATGAGTAGTGCTCTGGTGTTAAAAAAAAAAAAAAAAAAAAGGTCAGACTTACAGTCTATTTAGGATAAGGTTGAATGTTCAGCTTCACTGGGGGTGGGACACACAGACCTTCGGTGATGGGAATGCTGTTAATAAACTCTCCTATTAACTTATTGTCTCAAAAGTCACTATTCAGTTTATATGAGAGGGGAAAAATGGATTGAATGTCTCAAACTAAAAGAAAAAAAATGCATGAACATTAATCTTGCTTGAAAGATTACCATCTCAGTATGATGTGACAGCAAATAAACTTTTCCTCTTGTTTCCTGGATCATTAATGTTCTTTTATCATCTAGCTTTCTTGTCAACTTATATAATGTAACTTTAGTTTACACGATGATTTGACTATGTGGTTTCCAAAATTCAGGTTTGCATGTTTGTATATAATCTCAAAATATCAAGCTCTTGTCAGGGCTGATCTGCAGGACAGAGAATAGGGAAGGAGTGTCAGGGGAGTACACATTTTCCCTAGTATTTCTATAATTATAATTTCTATAATTTCAACCATTGAAGCATGACAATATTTTCATTTGTAGGTTAGAAATTAAAAGAGAAAATAATGAATAGTTGCCAAATATTAACATTTTGTATATTTCACAACAGTATACAAGATTTTTTTTTAATTTGGAGTATGTGAATCCTTTCTAATTACTGAATAACTTTCTGAACAGTCAATTAAAGGATAACAGTTGTACATTCAGTACTGTTCCAAAAAGAACTATCAAAGGACACCAGGAATCCATCAATACTTTAAATTTGAAATAGTATCTTGCTCATAGGGTTTCTCTCTGGCATCTCGAATCCTTCTCCTACTCCTCTTACTAGCCTGAGAAGTCGTCGGCCTTGAATGAGTTCATCATAGTGTTTTCACAGGCAACACACATGATATAAAGGTCTCTTAGAAAAATAACATCACTCTGCTATGGGTGCGATTCCAATTCTAAGCCATCAAGCACTGGTTCCTCAAAACACAGCAGTACTCCCATGATGCTTGTCTAGCAATTGGATCCTATTCACTGTAGTAAATATGTCATTCCTTCACCATTCTTCTCAAGCTTTCACCTCTAAATAATTCACTGCTCTGGATTCATTTTAATTGAAGTCTTTCAGGACAACTAACAGATGCTTTCACTCATACATAGGATATCAAGAGGCCCATGAACTTGAAAAAAAAAACAAAACTCAACCCATCTCTTAAGACCTTGGGAGAACTATTAGTTGGTTATTGTTCAGGGGATGGGGCCACAGAAATTTGGTGGTGGGAGTAGTGTGAAGCTATATGCAATCCTACGATCTTGAAAATCACTATTCAATCATGAATTAAAAAAAAAAAGTCTTCCAGGTTAGATCTCCAGTTCCCTGGGGGCTGGGACCTTGACTGTCTTAACTCAGTTCCCAGGACCCAACATACTATTAGAGTGGGCGTTCAAGAGTTATTTTGTGAGTGAGTACATGAATGCATGAATGATGCTTTCTTTCTTTCTTTTTAATTTTTAAAAATTTATTTTTGGGTAGAGACAGAGAGAAAATCAGGGGAGAGGAACTAGAGAGAGAAAGAAACAGAGAGACACCTGCAGAACTGCTTCACCATTCATGAAGCAGGTGGGGACCAGGAACTGGAACCTGGGTCCTTGTACACTGTGGTGTGTGCACTTAACCAGGTATGCCACCACCTGACCCCTGAGTCATGCTTTCTAACAATAGTAAAACATGATGCAAATGCCTGTGCAGCTTTGAGAAACCAGTGCTTGATGACATGAAGTTGGAAAAGTGCAGAGCCGTCTTCTCTCCTCTCCTCTCCTCTCCTCTCCTCTCCTCTCCTCTCCTCTCCTCTCCTCTCCTCTCCTCTCCTCTCCTCTCCTCTCCTCTCCTCTCCTCTCCTTTCCCCTCCCCTCCCCTCCCCTCCCCTCCCCTCCCCTCCCCTCCCCTCCCCTCCTCTCCCCTCCCCTCCCCTCCCCTCCCCTCCCCTTCCCTTCTTTCTGTTTTTATTGCTACCAGGGTTATAGCTGGGGCTCGGTGCTGGCACTAGGAATCCACCACACCCAATAGCATTTTTCTTTTATATTTTTTAAAGATTTTTGTTGTTGTTGTTTATTTATGAGAAATACAGGAGGAGAGAGAAAGAACGAGACATCACTCTGGCACATGTGCTGCTGGGGATCGAACTCGAGACCTCATGCTTGAGAGTCCAAAGCTTTGTCACTGCGCCACCTCCCGGACCACTCCTTTCTTTCTTTTTTTTTTTTTTTTTAAATCTTTATGTGGTGGATAGAGACAGTCAGAAATTGAGAGGGAAGGGGGTGATAAGAGAGGGAGAGACAGAGAGACACCTGCAGCACTGCTTCACCACTTGTGAAGCTTTCTCCCGCAGGTGGGGACTGGGGTCTCAAACCTGAGTCCTTGCGCACTGTAACATGTGAGCTCAACCACCACCTGGCTCCATTTCTTTTCCTTTCTTTCTTTCTTTCTTTCTTTCTTTCTTTCTTTCTTTTCTCTTTCTTTCTTTCTTTCTTTCTCCCTTCCTTCCTTCCTTCCTTCTTTTCCTTCATTCCTTCCTCCCTTCTTTCCTTTCTTTCTCTCTCTCTTTTTCTTTCTTTCTTTCTCTCCCCCCCTCTTTCTTTCTCTCTCCCTTTTTTCTTATTTTTATTAGATAGGACAGAAAGAAATGAGAGTACTGGGAGATAGAGAGATGGAGAGAAAGACACCTGAAGACCTGATTCACTGCTTGTTCTGTGTGTGTGCATGTGTGTGTGTTGTGTATGTGTGTGTGTGTTGTGTGTGTGAGTGTGTGTGTGTGTTATATATATGTGTGTGTGTATGTGTGTGTGTGTGTAGAGAGAGATGAGAGAGATGGATAGAAATATGCAGGTATGATAGAATTATGAACTTTTAGGGAAGAACTAAAGAAAGGAAATAATCAGGAGGAATAAAAATACTAAGGAACCGGGTTGGAGCCCCTGCTCATCACCTACATTGGGACACTTTCTCCTTTCAATTTCTCTCTGTTCTGTAAAACAAAATGATAAAAAAAAGGGGAAATAGCCACCAGGAGCTGTGGCTTCTTAGTGCCAGCACCAAGCCCAGTGAAAACCTGGAGGCAAAAAAAAAGAAGTAGAAGTACTAGACTAATGAAGTAAAAGTCCTGGTGGGCTGTGTGAGGAGTAGCTAAATAAGAGCAAGATGAGGAAGACTGTAATTGTGTAGCTTTTATTTATTTTTACTCTGATTTACAGTGGTGTTTAGGATTGAGCCTGGGACCTGGAAGCCCTGGGCATTAATTTGTTTTCATAACCATAACTGTATTTCCCTAGCTCTACAGCAATTTTTTAAACTAGTGATTTAATAATGATTAACAAGATTGTAACATAACAGGAGTATAATTCCATACAGTTCCCACCACCAGAGTTCCATGTCCCATCTCCTCCATTAGAAGCTTTCCTATTCTTTATCTCTCTGGGAGTGTGGACCAAAATTCTTTATGGTGCAGAAGATAGAAGGTCTAGCTTCTGTCATTGCTTCTCCGGTAGGCAGGTCGATCCACACCCCCAGCCTATTAAAGAGAACTTCTTAACTAACCGTTCCACAGGTAGAGGCTGCATGTGGCACACTTGCTTGAACACACATACTGTCAAATGTAAGGACCTGGGCTCAAGTGTCTACTCCCCACCAGCAGTGAAGCAGTGCTGCAGGTGTCTCTCTTTCAGTCTCCCTCTCTATCTCTCCCTGCCCTCTCAATTTTTCTCCATCCTACAAAATAAAGGAAATAAATACAGAAAGCTATTTTTAATAATAAATGAAGAAACAAACGTTCCAGAAGTAAGACAATTTAGGGTGATGAAATTGGGATGTGATCAATTTTGACTGGCTGAATAAAGAGGGCATTAGCTTTAGGAGATTAAGAAAAATAAGCAGCCTCTGGGGGGTTGAATATAAAACCTTGTAGATGTTCCAAGAAGAGACTAAGTCTATTTTCTAAAGAGAAAGCCACAATTTTCAATAACAGGAAGGAGACTGTAAACCATGCTTAAGAAATGGAACAGAAAAGAATAAAGGAATAAAATATACAGAGATGTGAAGAAGTTAATGTGATATGGGTGATGTTGGAGAGAAATTAGAGAGAATTAAAAGGGAAGTGAGGGCCAGGGCGATGGCTAACCTGCCTGAGCCCATGTTACAATGTACAAGGACCCAGGTTTGAGCCCCTGGCCCTACCTTCAGGGGGAAAGCTTTGTGAGTGGTGAGGCAATGGAAACATTGACAAGACCATAATTCCACACAATCCATGCCACCAGAACTCCATCTCCTCCCCTGATAGCTTTCCTAGTCTTTAACCCTCTGGGAACATGGACCCAGGGTCATTATGGGTTGCAGAAGGTGGAAGGTCTGGCTTCTGTTATTGCTTCCCTGCTGAACATGGGCATTGACAGGTCGATCCATACTCCCAGCCTGTCTCTCTCTTTCCCTAGTGGGGCAGGGATCTGGGGAGGTGGGGCTCCAGGACACCTTGGTATGGTGGTCTTCCCTGGGAAGTCCAGTTGGCATTATGGTAGCATCTGGAACCTGGGGGCTGAAAAAGAGTTAAGATAGAAAACAGAGAAAATTGTTGACTAATCATGAGCCTAAAGGCAAGAATATTGCAGATGAATATTTGGGGGTCTCCGTTTTGGAAAAAGGTCAGTTTTAGTATCTATTTCAAGGGGCCCGTGACCCAACTAGTTTTTGCCTGCACCTGACATCTAATATGCAGGTGACCTAAGCTATTGTCTGGGAGGATGGTATCATGGTTGGAAAAAGGACCAGAAAGCTGGATCAGGGAAGAGAGTAGCTCCCAAATATGGGAAAAGTATGTAAGTATTGTTAACTGTAAACCCCATCGATCTGATCTGGGGCCCATGTAACCTCTGCATCCCTGTAGGCCTTAGCCATCTCGACTTCTGACTGTCTCTATCCAACAGATAAATAAATAAAATTTAAAAACAAAATTAAAAAAAGGGAAGAGAATACTGAAGGCTAGTGAAAATTTTGCATACTTCTAAGTCACACTTTTAAGTAAGCAGTACACAAAATCAAAAAATTACAGGAGTTTCAAACACGTTTTATTAGTGAGATTGCCCTAAGATAAAAGCCAAAATCAAATGAAAATTTTCTGATTCTCTCATAAGGCCTAACATACCACAAAGGGACTTGATATTAGAAGGAAATTTTTACCAACTTGCCAATTTTAGTTCTGGTCAGGAATCCTTAGAATATCAAGTAGGGTTTTTGTCTCTTAGGGATTACACTTTCAGAATATCAACAGGTCCTGACAAAGAAAGCTCTTAATTTTTTTTTCTCAACCAAAATGCTCTATCTATAAATCAAGATGATGATGACAGAATATAAGCTTCATGTCAAATGCTGTGATTGTTGATGAACTTGGATTTTGATATAAAGCAAGACTGCTCTTCCTGGTCCTCTTTAGAAAATAAAGAGATAAACAATTCCATCTGTGATCTATGCATGTAGGCTTTGAGTTCTTACCTCACAGAGAGCAAGCAGTAGGGGAGCTGTGACACACGCCCATGGGAAAGCTGTGCTACTATAAACAAAGCTGCCCCCAATGCTCCCCACTTAGCTCTGTACTGACTGGGCAAAAAGCTGGCAGCAACAATGTGGGATAGGTTGGCATTGCATTAGCCACCAGGGAGTGAAATCATGGGTGAGATTGCAAGTGTGTAAAGATCTTTGCAAGGTCCTGGTGTCTCTGTCACTCTGTCTACTGTCTGGACATATGGTGTTGCCATTACCATTAAACTATTAAATGCACCAGAAGCCTTGGAGTCCCATAAAAGCATGCTGTGAGAAGAGTTGACACAGCTCCAATTATGCCTTTGGTACAAAGTGTCATGTCAGACAGCTGTCTAGAAAAAAAAAAAGAAAAGAAAAACAGATTTAGAAAACTGAATAATGACTTCTTGTATTCTTTTCATCTTTTATCCAACCACACTAGACATGCCATTAGTGACTCCCTTACAATTCAACAAGACAAATGTCTGTAAGGGGAACTTAATCACATCTTGATCACAGTGAAAACTTTGTATAACCTGGATTCATCGCAGATGTCCGGACAAAAACCCTTGACCAGTCGATCGCATTTTTTCTTTCAGTTATATTACATCCCTTTTTCCTTCTATAAATTGTGCAATATTAGAGAACTGTTTCGTGCTTTTTATGTGTTATCTCACAGCTTCGGGTAAAATGTCAGATAAATCAAGAAGCCAAGATCTAAAGAGATGAAGTAGAGTGAGGAAAAGTATGCACCCATTCCATACGAAAAAAAAGACAGAAGTTCCCCTCATTTTTTTTTTTTTAGGGACCATTTGACCCATGAGCTTATAAACGTGGTGGAAGAAATAAATGAGCCAAGAGTGGGAAAGGGTGTGTGTGGGTGATGTTGCTTAGCAACAGAGAAGCTTCCTGCTGATGTTCTGAAGTGAACAAAAGAAAGCAACTAGGACATCCTAAAATAAATGAATTGGGGTGTGGGGGGGAGAAGAATGAAAGAGAGGAAAGCAGATGTGGTGGTAAGGGAGGTCTGAGAGATGAATAATAATAACAAAAAAAACTCTAAGGGAAAAGTATGAAAATGGTTGTGGTGGGTAGTTTAAAAGCCAAAAGCATATGAATACAAATACTTTGGGAAAAAATTACTGAGAGAAAGATGAAAATAGGCAGGAGGGACCAGGTGGTGGCACACCTGGTTGAGTGCACTTGTTACAGTGCACAAGGACCCGAGTTCGAGCCCCCGGTCCCCACATGCAGAAGGAAAGTTTTACAAGTGGTGAAGCAGGGCTAAAGGTGTCTCTCTTTCTCAGTCCCTCTCTATCTCCCCTCCCCTCTCAATTTCTGACTGTCTCTATCCAATAAATAAAGATAATAAAAAATTTTTTAAAATAGGCAGGAAAAAAAATAGCTATGGTAGAATCTTCAAGAAAATGGTGGTGGCGGTGGTGGTGGTGGTGGTGTGGGCAATGTACCACTAAAGTACACTCTCAGATTAAATGAATTTTTTTCCTTCTTACTGAGTTCACATGAGAATTGTCTTTGTAAGACAAGGTAGCTAAAATAAAACTCAAGTCACCCAACTCTGGTCACTCAGAAAATGAGTCAAGAGGCTAAGTAGCTCCAAGGATTATTTTTCCCCCCTAACATGTTTTATGAGCTGGAGAGATATCTTACACGGTAGGGCATCTGCCTTGCCATGCATGTGACCCCAGTTTGAGTTCAGGCTTTGCTTGATAGGGTGTTAAGGCACCATAGAGTTCTTCAATGTCTCTCCCTCTCTGTCTTTCTGAATGAAAAAGTAACACAGAAAGGCAAAAACCATGCACATACTAAGCTTGGGCCCTGTCAACAAACAAACATTTTATAATATGTATGAACCGTTAGAATAACCCTAAAGTAATATATCGATTTTTTTTCATTAGTATTTTGTTGTTGTTGTTGTTGCTGCTGTAGCAATGTCTTTACTGCACTGGGATGAATTTTTTTTTTAATATATTGAATAGAGACGGAAAGAAATTGAGAGGAAAAGGAGAGAGAAAGAGAGACACCTGCAGCACTGCTTTACCACTTGTGAAGCTTTCCACCTACTGGCGGAGACTGAGGGCATGAATCTGGATCCTTGTGCCACTGCCCAGCCCCTTAAACTAATTTTCTTAGATAGAAAGAGACAGAGATAGAGGGATAGACACCATAGCACCAAAGCTTCTGCTATTGTGAAAGTTGCTGGGGTTCATCTAACTTAGGTATGTTTAAGTTTTTAGATCACTACATCAAGATTGACCCAAACAGTAAACTCCAAGAAGGTTGGATGTATGTTAGATCAGGGAAGAGACATCTTTTAACTTCATCTGTGGTTCTTCCATACAGCTTAATAGTGTCAGAGTGCAAAGTAGGTCAGTCAGTTTCTACTATGAGTAGATTTGCCTTGATGTTTTCTCAGTGCCTTTGTCATGACAGTTATAGGACAGTTTGTTGGTATAAATATGCTTATTTATATTATGAGACAGGTAGAGTTTGCTTCTGTATTTGTCTTTTGCAAGGGCAACTGTACATCCCAGCTATTCAGATTTTTATTGTTTTCACATGCCAGATGTTTAAGCATTTCCTCCCAATACCTTTGAATTCATAAAATCTATACAAGGACTATCTAGTGATATATGAGTTGTTACAATATGATATATATTAAGCAAGATGAGATAAAGACAAAATGTTGACATTGCTTAAGTTTTTTCATGATTTGACAATGTTTTATAAAATTATAAAATTGGGGGGGGGGGTTGATGCATTAGGTTAAGCACACATAGTACAAAGCACAAAGGCCCGTGCAAGGATCCCGGCTCCCCACCTGCAGTGGGGTCACTTCACAAGCGGTGAAACAGGTATGCAGTGTATCTATCTTCCTCTCCCTTCTCAATTTCTCTCTGTTCTATCCAATTAAAAAAAAAAAAGGCGGCCAGGAGCTGTGGATTCATAGTGCTGTCACTGAGCCCCAGAGATAATCTTGAAGGCAGGAAGAAAGGAAGGAAGGAAGGGAGGGAGGGAGGAAGGGAGGAAGGGAGGGAGGAAGATGTGGGTTGTGGTGCACCTGGTTGAGCTCACATGTTACAATGCATAAGGACCCAGGTTCGAGCCCCCAGTACCCACCTGCAAGGGTAAAACTTTGAGTGGTGAAGCAGTGCTGCAGATGTCTCTGTCTCTCTCTCATTCTATCACCTCCTTCCCTCTCCATTTCTGGCTGTCTCTATCCAATAAGTAAAAAAATAATTAATTGATTGATTATTAATTAAAATTATAAGATTTCAGGGGGTATAATTTCAAACTTGTACCTGGTGTATGTAACTCACCACACCTTCCAAATGCCACCCCACTGATACCCCACCCAATATACTTCTCACAAAGTTTAAGAGAGTGGTTACTTTTTCTTCTTGGAAGTTTATTTGCTCAATCTTCTATATTCTACACATAGACAAAACCATTCAGTAGTTGTCCTTCACCTCTTTACTCAAAAGAAAATCTTAGCACAGTTACCTCCAGTTCCATCTATTTTGTCCCAAATGATACATGATACACTTTTTTTTTGCCTCCAGGATTATTGCTGGAGCTTCGTGCCTGCGCTATGGAGGCCATCATTTTCCTTTTGTTGCCCTTGTTGTTTATCATTGTTGTTGTTATTATTGCTGTCATTGTTGTTGGATAGGACAGAGAGAAATCAAGAGAGGAGGGAAGACAGAGAGGTGGAGAGAAAGACAGACACCTGCAGACCTGCTTCGCCACCTGTGAAGCGATCCTCACGCAGGTGGGGAGCCAGGGGCTTGAACCAGAATCCTTACGCCAGTCCTTGCACTTCACGCCATGTGTCCTCAACCTGCTGCACTACTGCCCAGCCCCCTACACCATTTTTTTTCATATCAATCTAATTTTCCCCAACCCCAGGTCCTCCTCTGCCATCATGTTGCAGGACCTGAATGCCCCCTCCCAACCGCAGAATCACCAAAAATACACCAACTCCAGTCCAAGTTCTGCTTTGTGTTTTCCCCCTTCTGTTCTTGTTTTTCAACTTCTGTCTATGAGTGAGATCATCCCATATTCATCTCTCTCTTTTTGGCTTATCTCATGATTCCTTCAAGCTCTATCCAAGATGAGGTGAAAAAGGTGAATTCAGCATTTTTAATAGGTGAACAGTATTTCATTGTGTGTATATCCCATAAATGTGAAATTTTCTTCTAATATATATCCCATAACATCTTAGATAAAGGCAAAATTAAATATTGATTTAACATTTTATTTCTAAGACTTTCTTTTTTCCCTCCAGGATTATTGCTAGGGCTTGGTGTCACCACTATGAATCCACTGCCTGGCAACCATTTTTTCTCCTTTCTATTTTATTTGATGGGACAGAAAGAAATTGAGACAGGAAGAGTGGTAGGGAGAAAGAAAGGTAAAGGCACCTGAAGACCTGCTTTAACACTTGTGAAGCATCCCTCCTACTGGAGGGGAGAAGAGGCTTGAACCCAGAACCTTGTGCATGGTGATATGTGTGCTTAACAGGGTGTGCCATGGCCCAGCTCTCCTGGATTTAACATTTTAAAATTGCTCAAAGGTTTTACTTTATTAGAAGAATTTTTCACATTTCGATCCTTACTAATCCATACTAATCCATAGTCTATCACAAGACAACACAATAGTATTCAGTAATGGTTAGTTAGGTGTTTGTGTAAACAGAAGATAGGCATTGTTTCTAGACACTGGTTGGGGCTGTCACATCCTTTTTTCACAGGACTGCATGGAATTACTTACAGATAGTATCAACTGTTACATAGGTTTAAATATTACTTCTGCTTTCCCACATACAAATAAGATTGAGTTGGTTTTTTATTTTATTTATTTATGAGAAAAATAGGAGGAAAGAGAAAAGAGCTCCAGTGGTGCAATCGGTTAGCGCGCGGTACTTATACAGGAGGAAAGAGAAAGAACCAGATATCACTCTGGCACATGTTCTGCTGGGGATTGAACTCAGGACCTCATGCTTGAGAGTCCAAATCTTTATCACAGCACCACCTCCTGGACCACCAAATAAGATTGAGTTTTAAAGATACTCACCTTTATAGGCCAAAATAGGATTTCCCCTCTCCCCCAAGGTCCTACTCAGCTCAGGTTTATGGTGGTACTGAGAACTGAACCTGGGATGTTTGATACCTCAGGCATGAAGGTTTTTTGTATAATCATATGCTACCTACCCAGCCCTCCTCTCTTAAAAGCTATTTTCTTATCAATAAAATATATCAATAGTACATAAGTCATAAGCTTGGTTGAACAACAATACTGTCGGGCATTAAGCCAGCTCCCCTGAATTCCTGATACTGTGGCCTATTTACATAATCATTGTTTTGCCTGCAAGATCCCCACCCAATTCCATACCTTTGATCTATCTTATTTCTACCTCAAGACCTGCCCTGCCTACAGGGTAACATTAATCCCACCAGTTAAAACCTTCGAAACAGTTGCTAAGGAAGTGTCTAACTTAGCCCGCTTTGTCCTTTTCTCCACCCCCTTTCCTAGCCATTTCCTTTTCCGACTTGCCACTTCTGGTTCTATCCTATAAAAGCATTGTCTCTGATCAATAAAGACATATTGCGTTCCCACTCTGCCATGATTTCCTGGTCTCTTTCCCGCGTAGCTGAGTAAACAGCAGCCCAGGCTGGCTCCAGTCGAGTTCTCTCCAACCCAGAGAGTATGCGCCTAAGAAGAAGGCACCTCCACGCTAGCCTGGCACAATACTATTCAATTTGCTTCTTCCCCAAATCTTACTGGCAGGGCAATGAAAAGACAGAGCACAAAGAAATGTGAAAATTAGAAAGACTTGGTAAATAATTTATCTATTAGTACATAAAACTATTTTGAAATATAGAGACTTAAAATAACAACCACTTATTGATTCACAGTTTTGGCTAACAATTTCTAAAGGGCTCATTTGAGAGAACTCATCCCTGCTCTAGATGATGTTGACTGAACTTATTCATATTTTATTCACTAGATAACTGGAATTAAAATTGCCTAGTACCTCAGTTCTCCATCAGCAGGCTGGCTAACTTGGATGTCTTCACATAGTGTCAAGAGTCCAGAGAAGGCAAGAACTGAAGTTGCTAAGGCTCCCCCCAACCATCATTTTTTAGTTGTAGTTGTTGTTTCCACACTCTGACTATCACTGGGACTCTGTGTATGCACAGCTCCACCATCTCTGCTAGCCATCCCCACCCCCCATCTTTCTTTCTTTTTGATAGACTGTGAAGAGAGAAATAGGGAGCGAGAGACAGAGAAAAGAGAGACGACTGCAGCACTGCTTTCTCTGTAAATGGGGACTCAGGCTTGAACCTGGATCCTCACTCATGATGACATGGATTCTTTACTAGGTGAGCCACTTCAAGCACCCCTAAGTTGCTGACTCTTATTGCGACTTGTTAAAGTCATATATTATCACGATTGCAATATTCTGTTGGTGAAATTAAGTTGCAGTGTCAAGGAGTGAATAGTGCTGTCCCAAAATCCATGTGTTGAAGCACAAGTTGTGGTCTATATACACAATAGAATACTACTCAGCTATAAAAAATAGTGACTTCACCGTTTTCAGCCGATCTTGGATGGACCTTGAAAAATTCATGTTAAGTGAAATAAGTCAGAAACAGACGGATGAATATGGGATGATCTCACTCTCGGGCAGAAGTTGAAAAACAAGATCAGAAGAGCAAACACAAGTAGAACCTGCACTGGAATTGGCATGTTGCACCAAAGTAAAAGACTCTGGGGTGGGTGTGGGGGAGAGTACAGGTCCAAAAAAGATGACAGAGGACCTAGTGGGGGTTGTATTGTTATATGGAAAACTGGGGAATGTTATGGATGTACAAAATATTGTATTTACTGTTGAATGTAAAACATTAATTCCCCAATAAAGAAATTAAATTTAAAAAAAGACTTATCTAACTTTTTGCATTTGTCAAGTAGAGAGTTAAGTAAAAGTATTATAGTAAACTCAGAGCCCTTATCTCTGCAATCTCCCCAGCAATCAATAATTTCTTCAATTAAGACGTTGAACTATAAGAAAATAATTTTACTTAATGTTTTTTTTAATATTTATTTTATTTATTCCCTTTTGTTGCCCTTGTTGTTTTATTGTTGTAGTTATTATTGTTGTTGTCATTGTTGGATAGGACAGAGAGAAATGGAGAGAGGAGGGGAAGACAGAGAGGAGGAGAGAAAGATAGACACCTGCAGACCTGCTTCACCGCCTGTGAAGTGACTCCCCTGCAGGTGGGGAGCTGGGGTTCGAACCAGGATCCTTATGCCGGTCCTTGCGCTTTGCGCCACCTGCGCTTAACCCGCTGCGCTACAGCCCGACTCCCTTTACTTAATGTTTTAACTGAAAAATTAAGTGAGTCATACCACGGTGACTTTGGTAGACTCTAATCAATAGGTCAAAAGTAAAAGTTGGAGGGAGTTGGGCGGTAGTGCAGCAGGTTAAGTGCAGGTGGCACAAAGCTCAAGGACCAGCTTAAGGATCCTGGTTGGAGCCCCAGCTCCCCACCTGCAGGGGAGTCGCTTCACAAGTGGTGAAGCAGGTCTGCAGGTGTCTGTCTTTCTCTCCCCCTCTCTGTCTTCCCCTCCTCTCTCCATTTCTCTCTGTCCTATCCAACAACGACATCAACAACAATAACTACAACAATAAAACAACAAGGACAACAAAAGGAATAAATAAATAAATATTAAAAAATAAAAAAGTAAAAGTTGGAATCTGTCATTTTTAAGGTAATTTACCTCTGCAATAGACCAAGGAATAAGGAAATAATCATTGCTAGAGTAGGAATCATTTATATTGGTGTAATATCTTGTTTTAACATTGGGAAAGAATTGTATTTGATGTTTTATTTTCATGTTTTATTTATTTCATAGAGTCAGAGAAATCAGTAAGGAAGAGGGAGATATGGAGAAATAGAGACACCAGCAGCATTACTACACCACTCATGAAGCTTCTTCTCTGCAAGTGGGGACTGGAGGCTTGAACCCACAGTGCACAGTGGAACATGCACTCAGCCAGTTGTACCACCTCCAGGCCCCTGGGAAATAATTTTTAAAGTTAGAGCTAAAGAGATGTGAACATTCAGGTAGATTATCACCTGTGAATTGTTCATCTAGTTCCTAACAATCTCATTCCTCTAGAAGGAGGAAGGCTTTCAAAAAAAATTTTTTTTTATATACTAGGAACTTGAGAATTACATAAGTGTGAATAAGATGCAGCTTTTAGCTCTTTGTTTTTGCCTCAGGTGTTATCGCTGGGGCTTGGTGCCTGCACTGCGAATCCAATGCTCCTGGAGGCCATTTTCCCCTTGTTGTTGCGCTAGTTGTACTTGTTATTTTTATAGTTATTGTTGTCATAGCTGTTGTTAGATAGGAAGAAATTGAAAGAAGAGGGGAAGACAGAGAGGAGGAGAAAAAGATAGACTCCTGCAGACCCGCTTCACCGCTTGCGGAAAAAAAACCCCTGCAGGTGGGGAGTTGGGGGCTCGAACCCAGATCCTTACACAGGCCCTTGCTCTTTGTGCCATGTGTGCTTAACCCCATGCACTACCGCCCAGCCCTCTATTTACTTTTTTGATAGAGACAAAAGAAGCAGAGAAGAAAAAGAGTGAAAGAGACCACAGCACTGAAGTTTCCTTCAATGCAGTGTAGATTGGCTTGAACCTGGGTGACACTCATGGCAGAGCAGCACACTATACAACAGATATTTTGTTAGCCTGACCGAGATTGTTTTTTTATGTAATTAATAATGAATTAATTAATTTTTTCACCAGGGTTGTCACTGGCGCTCCATGCCTACATGAAATACCCACTGTTCCTGGCACCCGTTTCCCCATTTCTGTTTTGGACAGAGACAGAGAAATGGAATGGAGAGACAGAGAGTAACAGAGACAAAGAAAAGAAAAAAGAGACCCACAAACTTACTTTACTGCTTGTGAAGCTTGCACCTGCGGGGGCGGGGGGCAGATTTAACGTATATCCTTGTGCTTGGTAATGTGTCCACTCTACCTGCACCACTGTCCCCAACCCACCACAGTTTTAAAAAAACTATTTTTTTTAATAGAGCTGTGTTTAAATATGTTTTGTTTTTTGTTTGTGTGTTTGAGAACTGCTCAGCTCTGGTTTATGGTGGTGCAGGGGATTGAACTTGGGACTTTGGAGCCTCAGGCATGAGAGTTTGTTTGCATAACCATTATGCTATCTACCCCTGCCCTTTTTTTTAAAAAAAAAGTATTTATTTATTATTGGAGAGAAATTGAGATGAGGGAAATAGAGAGGGGAAGAGACAGAGACACCTGCAGCTCTGATTCACCACTCATGAAGCTTTCCCCCTGCAGGTGGGGACCAGGGGCTTGAACTCGGGTTCTTATGCACTGTAATGTGTGCACTTAGCCAGGTCTTCCACTACCTGACCCCTAAAAAACTACTTTGTAGTTCACCTCCATACCCACATAATGGACTAAAATGAGAATGCTTAGAGTCAAGAAGTGGAATACCTGACTGAGTGCACACATTACCATGTGCAAGGGCCCAGGGTCAGGCCCCCCAGTTCCCACTTGTATGGGGCAAGCTTTATAAGTAGTGAAGCAATGCAGCAGATGGCTCCTTTCTCTCTCCCTCTCAATTTCTCTCTGTTCTATCAATTTGAATAATAATAAATGAAAAAAAATGAGAGAGAATGTCCTCGGATTTAAAAAGACTCCTATTTGCCCAACCTCTGTGGAGAGCAGTCTGGACAACTCTCAGAAGGCTAGAAATGGACCTACCCAACACACCCACCCAAAAAGATCTGTGTACACATATGTTCTTAGCAGCACAATTTGTAATAGCCAAAACCTGGAAGCAACCCAGATGTCCAACAACAGATGAGTGGCTGAGAAAGTTGTGGTCTATATACACAGTGGAATACTACTCAGCTATTAAAAAACGGTAACTTCACCATTTTCAGCCCATCTTGAATGGAGCTTGAAAAATCATGTTAAGTGAAATAAGTCAGAAACAGAAGGATGAATATGGGATGATCTTACTCTCAGGCAGAAGTTGAACAACAAGATAAGAAGAGAAAACTCAAGTAGAACCTGAACTGAAGTTGGTGTATTGCACCAAAGTAAAAAACTCTGATGTGTGGGTGGTGGGGAGAGTACAGGTCCAAAAAGATGGCAGAGAACCTAGTGGGGGTTGTATTGTTATGTGGGGAACTGAGAAATGTTATGCATATACAAACTATTGTGTTTACTGTAGAATGTAAAACATTAATCTCCCAATAAAGAAATTTAAAAAAACAACAAAGAATGACTCCGGACTCCAATAGAGATTAGGATGGGAACAGAAAAATAGGAACACTTAATTCCAAAATCAAGATGGACATGCTTGGTCATAATAATATTAGAATTGACATTGTATATATGAAAGTTATGTGTTACAGAGATCAAAACAGATATCAACCTACTAGGGTTTTAACCCATTTGTATAATGATAAAGACATCAGAACTAGTATTTTTGTTTATTTGTTTTTTTACCAAAACACAGATCAGCTCAATCCCTGGTGGTGTTAGGGATTGAACCTAGGTCTTTGGAGCCTCAGGCATGAGAGTCTTTTGCATAACCATTATGCTATTTCCCCAGGATTAGTGGTTTTAATACATTTGTATTATGGAAAATATTCCAGGATTAGTAGTTGTAGTTATATTTCTGGCATCATGTTATTGAATTCAGTAATTCTGGTTGTGACCTTCTGATTCCTACTCTAGCAATGATTATTCCTTGTTTCTTGGTCTATTGCAAAGGTAAATTACCTTAACAATGACAGATTCCAACTTTTACTTTTTTATATTTATTTATTTATCCCTTTTTGTTGGTATGCTTCTAAATTTTGCTTCTAAGACCCCTTCTGTTTCATGGGTTTAATCCCCCCTACTTAAAACTGTATTGTATTTATATAACCACTGTTTACTAAGCACTGCCCTGCCTCCAGGGCATTGGTTTAATCCTCACTGTTTTGCAAGCTTTTTCCTTCTCCCCACCCCCTATCCTACATACATCCTCTTTGGACCTGACTCTTCCGCCTCAGGATATATAAGGACAAGATTGTGATTAGAGATAGCTTAGATTGTGCTGCGTTCCACATGAATTAAGACTGAACTGCATACCACTCAGCCATGAGTCTCTGGTCATCTCTCTCTACCGCCTGTGAAGCTAGCCCAACACCTTTTGTTGTCCTTATTGTTTTATTGTTGATGTCGTTGTTGGATAGGACAGAGAGAAATGGAGAGAGGAGGGGAAGACAGAGAGGGGGAGAGAAAGACAGACACCTGCAGACCTGCTTCACCACTTGTGGAGCGACTCCCCTGCAGGTGGGGAGCCGGGGCTCTAACCAGGATCCTTAAGCTGGTCCGTGAGCTTTGTGCCACCTGCACTTAACCTGCTGCACTACCGCCCAACTCCCTCCAACTTTTACTTTTGACCTATTGATTAGAGTCTACCAAAGTCACCGTGGTATGACTGACTTAATTTTTCAGTTAAAACATTAAATAAAATTATTCTCTTATATTTCAATGTCTTAATTGAAGAAATTATTGATTGCTGGGGAGATTGCAGAGATAAGGGCTCTGTGTTTACTATAATACTTTTACTTAACTCTCTACTTGACAAATGCAAAAAGTTATGTCTTTTTTAAATTTAATTTCTTTATTGGGGAATTAATGTTTTACATTCAATAGTAAATACAATAGTTTGTACATCCGTAACATTCCCCAGTTTTCCATATAACAATACAACCCCCACTAGGTCCTCTGTCATCTTTTTTGGACCTGTACTCTCCCCCACACCCACCCCAGAGTCTTTTACTTTGGTGCAATATGCCAATTCCAGTGCAGGTTCTACTTTTTAAAAAAATTTATTTCTTTATTGGGGAATTAATGTTTTACATTCAACAGTAAATACAATAGTTTGTACATGCATAACATTCCCCAGTTTCCCATTTAACAATACAATCCCCACTATGTCATTTATCGTCCTTCATGGACCTGTATTCTCCCCACCCACCCACCCCAGAGTCTTTTACTTTGGTGCAATATGCCAATTCCATTTCATTTCAGGTTCTACTTTTGTTTGCTCTTCTGATCTTGTTTTTCAACTTCTGCCTGAGAGTGAGATCATCCCATATTCATCCTTCTGTTTCTGACTTATTTCACTTAACACGAATTTTTCAAGGTCCATCCAAGATCGGCTGAAAACGGTGAAGTCCCATTTTTTTACAGCTGAGTAGTATTCCATTGTGTATATATACCACAATTTGCTCAGTCACTCATCTGATGTTGGACACCTGGGTTGCTTCCAGGTTTTGGCTATTACAAATTGTGCTGCTAAGAACATATGTGTACACAGATCTTTTTGGATGGGTGTGTTGGGTTCCTTAGGATATATCCGCAGGAGAGGAATTGCAGGATCATAGGGTGGGTCCATTTCTAGCCTTCTGAGAGTTCTCCAGACTGTTGTCCATTATTTGGCAAATGGTGATAGATGAGTCTTGAAAATCATTATTTCAGATAAAGCAAGTCATAAATCCAAGTGTCCACATCCAAATGTACTTACCTTATATAAGCAAATCGGCAGACACTGTTGCATATTCACTTCAGCTTTTATCTAGACAACCCATTCCTTCTATTATAAAAAGCAGAGAAAACAAGCAGTAGGTTAATAAGAAACATATTTTCAGCCCAGTTTTACATTAACTCTTTGTTATCTGTGCATTAAGTTACTTTATAAGAACTTACTTGTTCCAGCTACATTGGAGAGAATAGGCTGATGAACTCTAGAGGGAACAATATGACTGGTATTCTATTTTTTTTTTCTTTTAACTTCAGATAAGAGAGACAAATAGAGAAGAGGCATCACAGCACTGCTCACCATACACAGAGCTTCCCCTGGTGCTGTGTATAGCGCTCCTCTGTGGCTCTGAAGACTTGAACTTGGGTCCCAGTGAACGGTAAAATAGCAGCTCTACCGGATGAACTACCTCTTGGCCCAGAAATATATTATTTAAAAATGTGTTCATTTATTTATTGATTGATTTATGAGAGAGAGAAAGATGGAGAGAGAGAGGTGGAGAGAGAGACAGAGAGAGAGAGAGAAAAAATGAGAGAAAGGAGGTAGAGAGGGAAGCCCCAAGTTGCTTCTTCTTCTAGCGTTTGCCCTTCTTCCGTAGCCAGTCAACAGCGTCAGGTTGAGCCTGATGTCTGCTTGTTGCTGGCTTTGAAAGTGACTGGGATCCATGTGGATTCAGTCGGCTAGGAAGGATCGTCAGTTTCCCCAATGAATGGGTACTCACGGGATGCACCACGAGAAGGTCGATCCAATGCATCCCCCCAAGTTGCTAAGCTCTGGCATCAGATGGTACTAGATATTGAAGCTGAAACCTCTGGGGCCTCAGACATCCAACCTGGCCCTTTAACAGGATGAGCTATCTCTCTCATCATATGACTGAGAATTTAAATAAAGACAATACATGGTAGAGAGTGGGAAATAGATCTGTAACAATCCAGTGAGGTTTCTTGAGCTCTGTATTTTTGTGGTATGTGAATTTATTTTCTCTAGTGTCAAAAAACAATTTTTCCCAACCTCTAGAAAAAATAATTATTGTGATTGATGGTGTTCTTTGAATTTTAAAGCTATATATATCAGACTTTCTGTGCCATTCTGTTCTTCCTTGAGTGACTCTTGAGGGCTAAAAGCTTTGAATAGAGGCTGGAATAAGACATTCCCATTGGTCTAGATTGCAACATTTTTATATGATCTTGTGTGACCTAGTGAGATCTGTTCTGTTCAAAAGTAAAATATTGTCTGTGCTATGGAAAGATGGATGGCAAGGATGGGGTCAAGGGAATAGCATAATGGTTATGCAAACAGACTCTCACGCCTGGGGCTTTGAGTCCCAGATTCAATCCCCTATACCACCATAAACCAGAGCTGAGCAATGCTCTAGTTAAAAAAAAGAAAAAAGAAAGAAAGAAAAAGAAGAGATACAATATTTACAGTGAAAGCAGCAAGGTTTTAAAGCAGGGCAATGCTTTTTTTCAGTGTGTAACCATTCTTTGGAGGCACAGTACTTGGCTTGCTACTTGACCCTGACAGAACCCAGGTGACTGTGAAATACAAGCCTTCTATCATGTACCGCATGCCATTTAATCCACCCAGCCATACAGTCTAACAATATCTGAGTGGAAACAGTATACAGAGTGAGTAAGTGAATCTGAGCAGGATCTGAAGGCTCTAGTTTCACATACTGATGTCTTCCTACTCCACCAGCTTATGCCACACTGCAACATACCTACCCACCAACCCAGCTTTTAAGGCGTCATGAACCATTCTCCACTGTCAGTCACAAAATTATGCTCTTGCATTCTGTCACTATCAATTCATTGATAATTATATTTATACTGAAGAAGATATAGCTTGAGATAGTTTTACACATACACAGGCATCATCCTCAAATGGATTATTGAGTCCCAGTGAATCCCTCTAAGGGGAAAGAAGAAAAAGGAAACCTTCTCAGTGGTATAACATCTTTTTTGTTTTTCCTGGGAAAAGGGGTGCCTATAGATGATAGCAAATGATTTTGTTTGTATTGCCATGGACATGAACAAAAATAAGATACTAAACCATAGGACTGATAAGCCCTAACAGAGCTATGGAAAGAAATATAAGAACGGATCTCTACAAAGGGGTGCACAACATGAAGACATTTAGAGTTTAACCACATTAGTGGTCAATCCAATAGGAATTTCCTTTTCTTTTGAACAAAAGTTTAGTTTTGTACAGGTCCCTATGCTCCTCCATGTGACTGCACTATACAGAAGGCTAGTGACCTCTCTTATTTCAGCAGGTGAATCAGTTAATTCAACCAACCAAAGTGCTTCTGTTCTTATGAGTAGTTGGCTTAGAAAAACAACTGTGTGGCCCGGTTTTGACCAGGAGACATTGAAGGAAGACTGCTGTAAGGTTTAGTCTGTTGGTTTCTGTATCTGCTAAAATAAATAAATAGGGGGGTCGGGCGGTAGTGCCGGGTAAAATGCACGTGGCACAAAGTGCAAGGACCAGCGTAAGGATCTCGGTTAGAGCCCCCCGGCTCCCCACCTGCAGGGGAGTCGCTACACAGGCGGTGAAGCAGGTCTGCAGGTGACTATCTTTCTCTCCCTCTCTCTGTCTTCCCTTCCTCTCTCCATTTCTCTCTGTCCTATCCAACAACGAACGACATCATCAACAACAGTAATAACCACAACAAGGTTACAACAACAAGGGCAACAAAAGGGGGAAAAAATGGCCTACAAAAGCAGAGGATTCAGGGTGCAGGCACCGAGCCCCAGCAATAACCCTGGAGGCAAAAAATAAAATAAAATAAACAAAATGAAATAAAATATAAAATAAATAAAATAAGAGGTAACCCCCACCTCACCTTGAATGAGGAGCATTTTTACAAAGAGAAAGGAGTAATTTGTCTGCTTGTGGTGGCCGTAGCAACAACACCTGGTTTCTCAGGATGGTACAATCAGTCAGTAAGAGCTATAGTAGAATCTTCCATAGAAAGTCAACAATGCCATCCACTTAAGCTGTGATATCTAGCACCAAGAGCAGCTACAACTATTACTTAAGAGAGTATTGCAATTTTTATTATAGCCATTGCTTTCCTGGTAATCAGTGAGCTGACCAATATTCTTTTTATTTGTTTTGTTTTTAAATAATTTATTTCTTTATTGGGGAATTAATGTTTTACATTCAACAGAAAATACAATAGTTTGTACATGCATAACATTCCCCAGATTCCCATTTAACAATACAACCCCCACTATGTCATTCATCATCTTTCATGGACCTGTATTCTCCCCACCCACCCACCCACCCCAGAGTCTTTTACTCCAATTCCATTTCAGGTTCGACTTGTGTTTTCTTTTCTAATCTTGTTTTTCAATTTCAGCCTGAGAGTGACATCATCCCATATTCATCCTTCTGTTTCTGACTTATTTCACTCAACATGATTTTTTCAAGGTCCATCCAAGATCGGCTGAAAACAGTGAAGTCACCATTTTTTACAACTGAGTAGTATTCCATTGTGTATATATACCTCAACTTGCTCAGCCACTCATCTGTTGTTGGACACCTGGGTTGCTTCCAGGTTTTGGCTATTACAAATTGTGCTGCCAAGAACATATGTGTACACAGATCTTTTTGGATGGATGTGTTGGGTTCCTTAGGATATATCCCCAGGAGGGGAATTACAAGATCATAGGGTAGGTCCATTTCTAGCCTTCTGAGAGTTCTCCAGACTGTTCTCCACAGAGGTTGGACCAATTGACATTCCCACCAGCAGTGCAGGAGGGTTCCTTTGACCCCACACCCTCTCCAGCATTTGCTGCTGTTATCTCTTCTGATGTATGACATTCTCACAGGAGTGAAGTGATATCTCATTGTTGTCTTTATTTGCATTTCTCTGACAATCAGAGACTTGGAGCATTTTTTCATGTGTTTCTCAGCCTTTGGGATCTCTTCTGTGGTGAATATTCTGTCCAAGTCCTCCCCCCATTTTTGGATGGGGTTATTTGTTGTCTTATTGTTGAGTTTGGCAAGCTCTTTATATATGTTGGTTATTAAACTCTTATCTGATGTATGGCATGTAAAGATCTTCTCCCATTCTGTGAGGGGTCTCTTGGTTTGGGTAGTGGTTTCTTTTGCTGTGAAGAAGCTTTTTAATTTGATGTAGTCCCATAGGTTTATACTTGCCTTAGTCTTCCTTGTAATTGGATTCGTTTCATTGAAAATGTCTTTAAAATGTATGCGGAAAAGAGTTCTGCCAATATTTTCCTCTAAGTATCTGATAGTTTCTGGTCTAACATCCAAGTCCTTGATCCACTTGGAATTTACTTTTGTATTTGGTGAAATACAGTGATTCAGTTTCATTCTTCTGCATGTTTCAACCCATTGTTTCCAACACCATTTGTTGAAGAGACTCTGCTTTCCCCATGTCAAAAACATCTGGGCCCCTTTGTCAAAGATTAGATGTCCATACGTGTGGGGCCTCATTTCTGGGTTCTCAATTCTATTCCACTGGTCAGTGTGTCTGTTCATGTTCCAGTACCAAGCAGTTTTGATGACAATAGCCCTATAATACAGTTTGAGATCTGGCAGTGTGATGCCTCCGGTTCTGTTCTTTTTTCTCAAGATTGTTTTGGCAATTCTAGGTCTTTTCTGGTTCCAGATAAACATTTGTAGCATTTGTTCTATTCTCCTAAAAAATGTGCTTGGGATCTTGATGGGGATAGCATTAAATTTGTAGATGGCTCTGGGTAATATATTCATTTTGATGATGTTAATTCTACCAACCGATGAACATGGAATATCTTTCCACTTCTTTGTGTCTTTTTCAATTTCTTTGAGTAGTGACTCATACTTTTCAGTATACAAGTCTTTCACTTCTTTGGTTAGATTTACTCCTAGATATTTTATTGTTTTTGTTGCTATAGAAAAAGGAACTGATTTCTGGATTTCAATTTCTTCTAACTTAGTATTTGCATAGAGGAATGCCACTGACTTTTGAATGTTAATTTTATAGCCTGACACCTTACTGTATTTCCTGATGATTTCCAAAAGCTTCTTGCTGGATTCCTTAGGTTTTTCCATGTATACTATCATGTCATCTGCAAATAAGGAGAGTTTGACTTCTTCTCTTCCAATCTGTATGCCTTTAATTCCTTGCTCCTGCCTGATTGCTATGGCAAGAGCTTCCAACACTATGTTGAATAGTAATGGTGATAGTGGGCAGCCCTGTCTAGTACCTGATCTGAGGGGAAATGCTTCCAGTTTTTCACCATTGAGTATGATGTTGGCTGTAGGTTTGCAATATATAGACTCCACTATCTTGAGGAATTTTCCATCTATTCCCATTTTTTGTAGTGTTTTGATCATAAAGGGATGTTGTATTTTGTCAAAGGCTTTCTCTGCATCTATTGATATGACCATGTGGTTTTTGGTCTTGCTTTTGTTGATGTGGTGGATCACATTGATTGATTTACGTATATTAAACCAACCTTGCATGCCTGGGATAAACCCCACTTGGTCATGATGAACAATCTTTTAGATATAGTGCTGTATCCGGTTGGCTAGAATTTTGTTCAATATTTTCGCATCTATGTTCATCAGAGATATTGGTCTGTAGTTTTCTTTTTGGTTGTGTCCCTGTCTGCTTTTGGTATCAGGGTGATGTTGGCTTCATAGAAGCTGGCAGGGAGTATTCCAGTGTCTTCAATCTTCTGGAAGTCTTTTAAAAGTAGAGGTATTAGTTCTTCTTTGAAGGTTTTGTAGAATTCATTTGTAAAACCATCTGGTCTAGGACTTTTATTTTTGGGAAGATTTTTGATAACTGTTTCAATTTCATTAGCTGTGATGGGCCTGTTCATGTTATCCACTTCCTCTTTACTTAGTTTTGGAACTGGGTAGATAACTAGGAAATCATCCATTTCTTCCTGGTTCTCTAGCTTGGTGGCATATAGTTGTTCATAGAAGCCTCACATGATATGTTGAATTTCTGCAGTGTCTGTTGTGATATCTCCTCTTTCATTTACTATCCGACTTATTTGGGTCTTCTCCCTTTTTTTTTTTTTTTTGTGAGTCTGGCTAAAGGTTTGTCGATTTTGTTTACTCTTTCGAAGAGCCAACATTTACTTTCATCGATATTTTGTATGGTTTTCCTATTCTCACTGTTATTTATTTCTGTCCTAACTTTAGTGATTTCTGTCCTTCTGGTTGCTTTAGGATTCCTTTGTTGTTCTTCTTCTAGGTATTTAAGATGTGCAATCAGGCTGTTTATTTGTGCCTTTTCTTGTTTCCTAAAGTGTGCTTGTATAGCTATGAACTTCCCTCTTAGGACTGCTTTAGCTTTGTCCCAGATATTTTGATAGCTTGTGTCTTCATTTTCATTGAACTCTCGAAACATTTTGATTTCTTCCTTGATTTCCTCTTTGACCCAGAAGTTGTTAAGAAGTGTAATGTTGAGCTTCCACATTTTGGCACTGTTACTAATCTTTTGTTGATTTTTCAGTGTTAGTTTAATTCCACTGTGGTCTGAGAAGATGCTTGGGATGATTTCAGTGCTCTTGAATTGGCTGATGCTGTCTTTGTGGCCTAACATATGGTCTATCCTTGAGAATGACCCATGTGGATTTGAGTAAAATGTGTATTCCAGTTTCTTGGGATGAATGACCCTGAAAATGTCCAATAGTTCTAGTTTATCCATCTCTTCATTTAGCTCCCTTATGTCTTTACTGATTTTCTGCCTGGATGATCTGTCAAGTTGAGAGAGTGAGGTGCTGAAGTCCCCTACTATGATTGTGTTACTGTTAATATATTGCTGTAGCTCTTTCAGTAGAAGTTTGATGTATTTAGATGGCTTCTCATTGGGTGCATAGATATTAATAATTGTTAAGTCCTCTTGATTGACTGATCCTCTGAGCATTAAGTAGTGTCCATTCCTATCTTTTTTAATCTTATCTATTTTAAAGTCTATCGTGTCAGATATGAGAATAGCTGTTCCTGCCCTTTTTTGTGGGATAATTGGCTTGTATGATAGTTCTCCATCCTTTCACTTTAAGTCTGTGTTTGTCTTGTTGAGTTAGGTGGGTTTCCTGTAGACAACCTATTGTTGGATTGTGTTTTCTGATCCATCTTCCTACTCTGTGCCTTTTAATAGGTGACTTCAGGCCATTGACATTTATTGATATCAAAGATTGAAGATATTTTAACACCATTCTTGTAGAGTTTTAGAGTGTTTTGATATATGTCCTGTTTGTGGTGGTCTGGTTGTTTATAGGAGACCTTTCAGAACTTCTTTCTGGCAGGCTTGGTGATGGTTGCTTCCTTCAACCGTTGCTTGTCTGAGAAGGTTTTGATGCTTCCATCTAGTCTGAATGACAGTCTAGCAGGATATAGTATTCTTGGCTGAAAGCCTTTTTCATTAAGCACTCGATAGATATCTTGCCATTCTCTTCTGGCCTGTAGTGTTTGTATGGAGAAGTCTGCTGCTAATCTTATGGGTTTTCCTTTGTAGGTGACTCTTTGTTTTTCTCTTGCAGCCTTGAGGATCCTTTCTTTATCCTTATTCCTTTCCATTCTAAGTATGACATGTCTTG
>NW_026647698.1:0-53188 GCF_950295315.1 Erinaceus europaeus
GAAACAAAAAGAAAGAGAAGTATAAGCATCAGATTGCAGCTATTGTTTAAATGCGATGTCACAGGGATTCCATCGAGAGCATAGCATTTGAAGAGGTAGAGACATTATTATTAAAGAGAAAAGCACTCCAGACAGAGTTAAATCCCTGAGGAGAGATCATATTTTACTTATTTCACAGAAGGCAAAGAACCTTAGTGCGACTGAGTGGTAGACTAGTAGTACGTAACGTCAGAATAATAACAAAATTGAGTTAATCCAGGACCTAGTAGGCCTGTGTTAGGAATAAGACTGTGACTGAGTGAAATAGGAAGTGAAGATGAGTAAGAGAAGTACTGAAGTCATCTCATTTACATTTTAATAAGACTTTTACTTCCAGCCAAGGGAAAGTGACAGAGATGTAATTTATTCTCTTGCCTAAATAACAGCAACACAGCTGACAAACTATGTAGCAATAGATTTAAGACATTGACGACCCACTAAAAAAAAGGGCAATAATGTTCCCTGATATTGATGAAACAATTGAAGTGAACCCTCCGAACACACGCCCACACACATATACCCACCCCACCCTCAAATAGGCAGGTTTCCTAAGGTGGATTCTGGCAGTTTTCCTGAGTAGAAGAGAGTCAGCTGTCAGCCCTGGAAGCCAAAGGCAGCTAGAACTCACAGAGAAGAATACTAGTGAGGAGGAGGCTGCGCAGAGATGAATGAAGGTCCACAGAAAGGTCCTCGGTGTTGTTCAGATGAAGACACTGATCTCACGTGCTAAGAGAGAAACTACATAATTCAGGCAAAGACCTGTCCCCAACAGATTGAAAAAGTCTAACTTGTGATCAAATATATATGTTGACTATTTTGCCTTACTAGCCAAAAAAGCCATTGTAGTCGCATTAGATGATATTCTGTCTGGGGCCAGACACTGGAGTGTTCAGTTGAGCACACACATTACAATGTGCAAGGAGTCAGGTGCAAGCCCTTGGTCCTCACCTGCAGGGGGAAGGCTTCAGGAGTGGTGAAGGCAGTGCCGCAGGTGTCTCTTTCTCTTTCCCTTACTGTCTTTCTCTCTGTCTTATCAAGTAAAAAAAAAAAAAAAAAATTCATTATACCAGTACCAGGCAGCAACAATAATTCTGATGGCAAATATAATCCAAAGTGCCTGGAATAGTTAAAACTGATTTGAAAAAGGAACAGAGCAAAACTATCTGACTTAAAAAAAAAAAAAAAAAAAAAACTATTAGAAAACCATTATAAGAGTCATTGAAATAGCTGTGTGCTGCTTTCTCTTGCATATGAACCCGGCTTGAGCCCACCCCATACCTCATTTAAAAATGCTTAAAATAGGGAGTCGGGAGGTAGCGCAGCGGGTTAAGCACAGGTGACGCCAAGCGCAAGGACCGGCATAAGGATATCGGTTCCAGCCCCTGGCTCCCCACCTGCAGGGGAGTCGCTTCACAGGTGGTGAAGCAGGTCTACAGGTGTCTGTCTTTCTCTCCCCCTCTCTGTTTTCCCCTCCTCTCTCTATTTCTCTCTGTCCTAACAACAACAGCATCAATAACAACAACAATAAAAAGGGCAACAAAAGGGAAAATAAATAAATAAATATAATTTTAAAACCCTTCAAACCATGCTACATTTCACTCTCTCTTTCTCCCTCACCCTCTCCCTCTCCTCCCACCTCTCTAGTTACCTTTCTGTTTCTATTTAAAATTTAATTAATTGAAAGCTCAGTTAATTCAGTGACGTTTTGTTTGCTGGGTGCTTGTTTAGTCAATACCAAGGTTTTATCACCCCAGGCTGTGTAGAGTGTCAGAGGGACAAGAGAGAGAAATAGTAAGACACTATCCTTCCTCCTAGTGAGGTGGGGGCTGATCTTGAACCTGACTCACATACATAGCAAAGCAGCACTCTCCTAGGTGAGCTTAATCACTGACCCTTCCCTTGGTCTGTCTTTCAACATTTCCCACTGCGCTCACTGTATATATATTTGGATAGAAACAAAATGAAATTCAAAGGGGAAATGGAGAAAGAGAACACCTGCAACACTGCTTAACCACCCTCTAGGTGGGAATCGGGGTCTTGAACCAAGGTCCTTGTGCATTGTAATATGTGTATTCAATTAGGTATACCGCCTCCTGGCTTCTCACTGTGTCTTGATCATTCTGTGCTGGCATAATCGCATGAAAGTTATGCTGTTATTTCACTATATTATGATTTTTTTCCCAACAAAGGTTAATGCTAGAAATTAGTGCCTGCACAATTTCACTAATCCAATGAGCCATTTTTTTTATTGTTTTTCCTCCAAATCGACAGTGAGATATGTAAGTAGAGTGAGACGGGGCCAGGTTCTGGTGCACCTGGTTGAGCACACAGGTTACAATGCACTGGGAGCCGGGTTAGAGCCCTTGATTCCCACGTACAGGGGGAAAGGGAAAAGCTTTGTGAGTGGTGAGGCAGGGCTGCAGGTGTCTGTTTATCTCTCATTCTCTCTGTCTCCCTCTTCTCTCTTGATTTCTAATGGTCTCTATTCGATAAAGAGAATTAAACATTTTTTAAAAAATTAAAAGAGAGAGAGAGAAGAGACAGTGCTCTACCAATCATAAAACTTCCTTCCTGTAGGAACATTCAAGTGGAAGCCGAAGGCTCAGGTCTTCACATGTTAGCAGTATGTGCACTCTGTCAGGAGAACCATCTGCAGGGCCCTCCATTGGACTTCGTAAAATAATGAATGTTTGTAGATGCTTGACTAAAATGATTAAACTTGTTAAAATTATTAAAACCAATGTGTTTCTATGTGTGCATATTATTGCAGACGTACACACACACAATGAATGCTATTCAGTGAATTGTCACAAATTCTACATGTCTGTAGCTGAGATCTAGTTCAAGAAATAGATTATTACCAACATGTCTGAACCCAGACTTCTGCCTCATTCAAGCTTCATTCAGTCTTACCTGTGTGACACCATAATCCTGCTGACTCTTAGAAAATAATGACAGACTTGTGGAACAAACCAGCAGAGGCTATCTAGATCCAGTCAGTACCAGATAAATGTGTAGGTTCAAAATAAATTCAACAGGTTCACAGCAAGCCCCTACCTAACACTCAGCAAATTTATATGCAAACACAATTTCCCATTATGTCCCTGAGATGTTTTTAAGCAGATAAATACATATACTGTCTCAATTTCCTGAAAGAGAATAGACTAGAAAAATGGAATTTTAAGTTTGTTGCAATAAAAAGGGAGGTATACTGATAGATCTCTGGTAACAGAATGATAGTGGAACAAAGGCACTAACGTGAATTTATTTATAAGAGGATAATACCAGTCTTCTTAAAATGCTACTCTGAGGAAAAAGATACACACCCCTAGAATGCATTGACTTAACACTGTGTTTTTTGAAAGTGTCATGATTGATTTACTCAGAACTTGAATATTGTAACCTGGAGTCAGTAGTATACACTATGTCTTCATCAGAAAAAAAAAGCAGCACGTTTTTGTTTATTTATTTATTGGTTTATTGGATACAAACGGCCAGAAATCAAGAGGAAAGGGGGTGGAAGAGAGGGAAAGAGGGAAAGAGACATCTGCAGCCCTGATTCACCACCCACAAAACTTACCCCCTGCAAGTGGGAACGAGGGGTTTGAACCCCAGGTCCTTGGGCATTGTAACCTGTGCGCTCAACCAGGGGCACCACCACCGGGCCCCGGGAGCAGCAAGTTTGCAATGATTTGGGTTAAATAAAGCTTTTCAAAATAGGTGATAAGTTAAAAACAAAGGCCTTTGTTTGAACTGGTCCTATAAAAATTGCAATTTCTGACCTGTCATGATTGGTTTTTATTCCGTTATTGGGGATGATGATTAATGGATTACAGCTCAGTTGTTGACACATGGGTACAATCTATCATCAGCCAGTGATAGGCTTCAGCAAAATATCTCACCTCCAACTTAGGTCCTTATCTTCCACCAAGCATGAGGACTCCAAAGTCACCTCCCCATCCCCTGACCCCTTACCTGACCTCCTCCTCCAGAGTCCTTTGCTTTCATACAATACACCAAACCCAATCCAAGTTTTACTTTAATTTTTCCCTTTCTTTGTTTCTTTATTCTTTTTTTTTCTTTCTTTCCTTCCAGGGCTACTGCTGGGTCTCAGTGCCAACACTACAAATTCACTGCTCCTGGCAGTCCTATGTTTGTTTGTTTGTTTGTTTTTGGATAGGACAGAGAGAAATTGAGATGGGACAGAAAGATATAGAGGGGGAGAGAAAGAGAGATACCTGCAGACCTGCTTCACCACTTGTGAAGTCACACATACACACACATACACACACACACACACACACACACACACACACACACACACATACACACACCCCGCAGGTGGGGAGCCAGGGGCTCAAACCAGGATCCTTGCTCAGGTCCTTGTGCTTCATACTATGTAGGCTTAACTTCTGCCACTGACTGACCCCTTCTGACTCTGTTTCTTAAGTTGCATTTATGAAACAGTTTATATATATATATATATATATATTTTATTTATTTATTAGTGAGAAAGATAGGAGGAGAGAGGGAAAGAATCAAATATCACTCTGGTACATGTACTGCCAGGGATTGAACTCAGGACCTCATGCCCAAGAATCCTATGCCTTATCCACTGTGAAACCTTCCAGACCACCTATGACACAGTCTTTTTAAAAATATTTATTTATTTATTCCCTTTTGTTGCTCTTTTTGTTTTATTGTTGTAGTTATCATTGTTGTTATTGATGTCATCATTGTTGGATAGGACAGAGAGGAATGGAGAGTGGTGGGAAAGACAGAGAGGGAGAGAGAAAGACACCTGCAGACCTGCTTCACCACCTGTGAAGCGAGTCCCCTGAAGGTGGGGAGCCAGACGCTGGAACCTGGTTCCTTATGCCAGTCCTTGTGCTTTGCGCCAAGTGCGCTTAACCCGCTACGCTACTGCCTGACTCCCATGACACAGTTTTTAACTGACAGTAACTACCTAGCAAATAATCCACCCTGGGAGAATTTTCTGATAAGCTGCTTAAATTTGTATAAGATATTAAATGGAAACCTAACCTAACCTTCAAGGGTTTTCCTTGTTTTCTTTACACAGAATATGTTTGTTTGTTTTATAAAAAGGAAACACTGACAAAACCATAGGATAAGAGTGGTGCTCCACACAACTTCCACCACCAGAACTCAGTAGTCCATCCCCTCCCCTGATAGCTTTCCTATTCTTTATCCCTCTGGGAGTATGGATCCAAGCTCATTGTGGGATGCAGAAAGTGGGTCTTTCTTCTGTAATTGCTTCCAGCTGAACATGGGCATTGGCAGGTCGATCTATACTCCCAGCCTGTCTCTCTCTTTCCCTAGTGTTTTTTTGTTTGTTTGTTTGTTTTACTAGAGCACTGCTCAGCTCTGGTTTATGTTAGTGCAAGGTACTGAGCCTGAAACTTCAGAGGATCAGGTACAGAATATATATATTCTGCATATATATCCTCTAGTGCCTGCACTACAAATCCCCTACAAATCCCCTACTCCTATAGGCTATTTTCCCCTTTTATTGCCCTGTTGTTTATAGTTGTTGTTATTAGTATTGTTGTTCTTGTTGGATAGGACAGAGAGAAATGGAGACAGTAGAGGAAGATAGAGAAGAGGTGAGAAAGACACCTGCAGACCTGCTTCACTGCACGTGAAGTGCCCCCTCTGCAGGTGGAGAGCCAGGGGCTGGAACGGGGATACTTACGCTAGTCCCTGCACTACACACCATGTGCTGTTAACCCGCTGGGCTACTGCCTGGCCCCCAAATATGTTTTTACAAGAAGAATATATTTCATGTTACTAGAATTTTTCAATTTTCATCTTTTCTTCCCAAATGCACACAAGATGACCAGAGGAATTGAGATTTTTCTTCCCCTGATAATCAGGTGACTTAGATTGCTGTCCAAAACAGCAAGAGACAAAACTTGAATTATAACTCAAACAATATGAACCTAACTTTGTGTTATATCTGTCAAATAACGGTAAGTTATCAAGTCTTCTTTCACCCCACTGTAAACTTCCCCTTTTTACAGAGGATGGAACCACAACTATCAATAGCTGTAAGGAATTTAGACATCTGTAGTAGACCAGTGACAGAAAGATTGTGAGCAAAGATACCTTTCTAAGACTTCCAGATTTTCCTGTTCAGATTAATAATGCAGGTTACTATCATAAACTTCACTTAGGAGTATTAGCTTTATACAAGCAAATCTCTGATCTCTTGCTTTGCAGATAGTTTCATTTAAATAGTGGCTCAGGGGCCAGGATCCTTCCATCTTATGATGCTGATGTCGTTAAGACATGGCCATGTCTTTCAAGAAAGAATGCATGGATAAACCCACCAAAGTTTCTGTGGCAAGGCTTAAGTTAATTTATATTCTTATCATCCATATTCATTGGGTCTATGTCCTACTGCTCTTACTGAATATAAGGAAATCCAGGAAAAGGTAGATTTCTATAGATTCAGGAAAGAAGACAATAGTGTCATTTAACATCTGGTCTACATCTAGTGTGTCACTGGAAAAATCAAGGGAAATACAAATGAAAATATATATATGTTCTTGTGCATGGAAAAATTGCCTTGGTCTGTAAAGAGGGTGAGAAGGAAGGAAAGAGAGAGAAAGCAATTTAGAGTCAATCCCAGAGAAAAGCCACACTCCATTATTTTTTAAATTAACTTAATAATGATTGACAAGAATGTAGGATAAGAGGGGTACAATTCCCACTACCAGCGTGGGAATTGTATCCCATCCCCTCCATTGGAAGTTTCTCTATTCTTTATCTCTCTGAAATTATGGACCAAAATTCTTTATGGGTACAGAAGGTGGAAGGTATCATCTGACTTCTGTGATTGCTTCTCTGCTGGTCATGGGCATTGGAAGGTCTATATATCCCCCAACCTGTTTCTTTCCCTAGTGGGGTAGGGCTCTGGGGAGGTGGGGTTCTAGGACACACTGATGAGTTGTCTGCCCAGGGAGGTTAGGTTGGTATCATGGTAGCATCTGTAGCTAGGTGGCTAAAAAGTATGAAGATATAAAGCAGAACAAACTGCTTAGTAACTAGGAACCTAAAGCTAAGAATACAACAGATGAGATCTGGAGTCTGCCTTCTGGGAAAAGTTAGGAAGTCTATTTTAGGTATATTTCAAAGGGCCATGACTACTAATTTTTGCCTGAACCAGACAGCTAACATGCAGGTGGACTAAAGATATTATCTGGGGAGATGGTGTCAGAGTTGGAAATAGGACTAGAAAGTTGGGTCAGGGCAGAGAGTAGCTCCCAAATATGGGGAAAATATATAAATACCATTAACTGTAAACCCCATTGACCTGATTTGATGCACTATCTTTTCATATTCAGCACAGGGGCCTGTGTAACCTTAGGTTACATCCTTAGGTCTGAGCTCAAAATCCATGGCCACAGCTAGGAACATTCTAGGCTACACTCATTTCGGAACCAGTCTTCCTTGAGTGGCAAAGTATGTTGACTTAGCCTCCCTTCAGAAAGTGGGGCAGTTTCTACGATTGGATTGCTGTTCCACACTGAGTATAAGGTCCTGTAAAGGGCCACAGGAGAATTTTTGATGTTGTCCCTGATGGAAATGACCAGTGATGGTGGAGAGAGATTTTTCAGATCAAATCTATTTGGGAATCCAAAGATTAGGACTGAGAGGTGAATACATATGAGCTTGCATATATGTAAAATTTTCATTACTAAAGATTAAGACATGCATCTGGAACCTGGTGATTGAAAACAGAGTTAACATATGAAGCCAAACAATTTGTTGAGCAATCATGGATCCCAAGCTTGGAATAGTGGAGAGGAAGTGTTAGGGAGGTACTCACTGCAAACTCTAGTGTAGTCCTGCTTTCAGGTATATATTTTGCAGTAGTTTATGGATACGTGTGCACATAAGCTCTCTCTCACAGAAACTGGTGTATATCTAGGTTATGGGACTTTGTTAGAAAGTGAACTACCTGAGATGAAATTAGAGTGTACTATTAAAGGAAAGGTCTCACCCGAGTAATGAAGCTGAAGGGTTGTCATTCCACACGTGAAGTCTCTCCAGGTTCCAGATGCCACCAGGATACTGGCTAGGCTTCCCTGGATTGAAGACCCCACCAATGTGTCCTGGAGCTCAGCTTCCCCAGAGTCACACCCTACTAGGGAAAGAGAGAGGCAGACTGGGGGTATGGACCGACCAGTCAACGCCCATGTTCAGCGGGGAAGCAATTACAGAAGCCAGACCTTCTACCTTCTGCATCCCTCAATGACCCTGGGTCCATGCTCCCAGAGGGATAGAGAATGGGAAAGCTATCAGGGGAGGGGGTGGGTTATGGGGATTGGGTGTTGGGAATTGTGTGGAGTTGTACCCCTCCTACCTTATGCTTTTGTTCACTAATCCTTTCTTAAATAAAAAATTTAAAAAAAAAAAAAAAAGATTAAGACATGCTACCTGTTTAATAGGTTTCAAGACTTAAAATTCCAGTGTAAGCATTTAGAGAAAACTAGCATTTGGATTTCTTACATGTTACTAAGTTCAATACTCTGGTCCTCATAATGGCCCCAATCAGACATTACTTATTTATTTATTATTTCTAGCTGAGCATGTACTAGGAATTACTGAAAGTAGTGGTTGTTCTGTGTGATTTTCCTCAGCTCTACAGGGTAGTAATGGTACCTAACTTATGAGGAATATAAGCATTGATTCAATATATTTATCTAGCTCATAGATAAATGCAATCTTTTTCTAGTGTTTAACATGAACAGACATACTAGAACAAAAATCAAGATTGCTCTCATCTTTGATCATTTATTCACCTATATGGCCATCAAAGCTCAAATATAAAGCTTCCTTATTTCTACATTTGCATGTAAAATTTTCACTTGACTTTACATATTTTCTTTCTTTCTTGCCCCTATCTGGGCTTCAAAGTTTCTAGCTATTGTTTTTTTAAAAAGAAAGAGGAAGGTGATGGAGTTGGAAAGATACTACAGCACAAGAATTATGCCCAATGACTTAGTGGTCCTCTATGGTGTAAAGGGGTCTCTAACCTAATTAATGTACATGATGAAGCAGCAACCCTCCCAGCAATTTCTCTCTTTAGTCTGAGTATAATAAAAATTATTATTTTTTTTTACCTCCAAGGTTATTGCTGGGGCTCGGTGCCTGCACCACAAATCCACTGCTCCTGGAGGACATTGTTTTCCTTTTGTTGCCTTTTGTTATTTGTTTGTTTTTATCATTGTTATTGATGTTGTCATTGTTGGATAGGACAAAGAGTAATGGAGAGAGGAGGGGAAGACAGAGAGGAGGATAGAAAGACACCTACAGATATGCTTCAGCACTGTGAAGAGACCCCCCTACAGGTGGGGAACCAGGGACTGGAAGCAGGATCCTTAAGTCAGTCCTTGTGCTTCACACCATGTGTGAACCCACTGTGCTACTGCCCAACCCCCTTAAAATTTTTCTTAGGCACACTTTTAATTTTATTTATTTATATTGTTGCCACGAGGGTTATTGCTAGGGCTCAGTGCCATCATTATGAATCTACCCCTCTGGGTGGCCTTTTTTTCCCTAATTTTCACTAGATAGGGCAGAGAGAAATTGAGAGGGGACAGGAAGATAAAGATAGACAAAATGATAAAGAGTGAGGGAGAGAAAGACAGACACCTGCAGATCTGCTTCACCGCTTGTGAAGCATCATCCCGACTGCAGGTGGGGATCAGGGGCTCAAGCCTGGGTCCTTATGCTTGGTGATATTTTTAGCACATTTTTTATAAATATATATGTAATTTATTATTTTTTAAAGTAAGGAGACATTAACAAAACCATATGATAAGAGGGGTTCAGTCTCACACAATTCCCACCACCCGATCTCCATATCCCATCCCCTTCCCTGATAGTTTTCCCATTCTCTATCCCTCTGGGAGTATGGACCCAGGGTCCTTGTGGGTTGCAGAAGGTGGGAGGTCTGGCTTCTGTAATTGCTTCCCTGCTAAACATGGGCGTTGACTGGTCGATCCATACTCCCAATCTGCCTCTCTCTTTCCCTAGTAGGGTGGGTCTCTGGGGAAGTGGAGCTCCAGGACACATTGGTGGGGTCCTCTGTCCAGGGAAGTCTCGTCAGCATCATGCTGGCATCAGGAACCTGGTGGCTGAAAAGAGAGTTAACATACAAAGCCAAACAAATTGTTGAACAACCGTGGACCTAAAGACTGGAATAGTGCAGATGAAGTGTTGGGGCTTATTCCCTGCAGGCTCTTGTGTACTTCTGCTTTCAGGTATATATTTTTCCCTAGTTTATGGGCACGTGTGAACATATGCTCTATCTCAGGGGACCTGGACTATATCTAAGTTTTGGGGCTTTATTGGGGAGTGGACCACCTGGAATGGAATTAAAGAATATTATGAAAGGAAAGGTCTCACCCGAGTGATGAAGCTGACGGGTTGTCTTTCCACACTTGAAGTCTCTGGTCACAGTCTGAAAAGTGAATCATGCTGGAGTGGCACTCGTTGCGTTGATTGGGTTGCGGTTCCCGGATGCAACATTATTTGATTAGAATTGAGAGAAGCATGCAGGAAAGTGGGCCCCACCCTAAGGTTCCAGGACTGGGGGAAATATAGGCTCTCTAGTGGAAATGTGAGGTCCCTGCTGTCTTAGGGTTCAAGAAGACAATGGATAGTTACTGTTATCATCACATTATTTGGTGTTTGGGTTAACTTTGGAAAGTCCCTTTGTTAGGGTTTGGGATATAATACCCAGCATCTTGTATATAGCTGTGCTACCAGTTGCTTCTGTTCTCCCTAGTCTAGGCTTTTGAGAGAGTCAATATATCAAAGACAACCTATCTATTAAAAAGACTCAGTCTGTGTTTTAAGAAGTTCTAAAAGCCAGGCCTTTACTCAGCTCTGTTTCATGGCAAGCAATGCCGGTGAACAAACTTGGGCCCTCCAAACTTTAGTCATGAAAGTCTGTTGTATAAACTGCTTTGTGCCTATCTGGCCCATTTTTTTGTGACTTTTCAAATTTCAGGGCTTTGTTGCCCTTTTCTTAAAATTTTCATTTATTTGTTTTCATTTGCTAGGGAAAAAAAGTAAGAGAGGAGGGGGGAGATAGGGAGAGAGAAAGAGAGACACTTGCAACACTGCTTCACCTATCATGATGAAGCTTTACGCACGCATGTGGGAACTGGTTACTTGAACTCGGGGCCTTGTGCATTACAACATGTGTGTTCAACTAGGTGTGTCACTGCCCAAACCTGGGTTTGTTTTTCCATTGAAACTGTATATAGGGCAAAAGTAAGAATATATCCTGTCAACTTGAAATGGCTAAGTATTGTTTAAATACATTTGTTTTTTCAAGTAGCTGTCACTATTTTGAAGTATTTTCCTTAAAACTAGAGAAGGAGAATAATTCCAATGCAATATTTCTCACTTTTTCCTTGTGTGTGTGTGAGCAATAAAATCATTATAATTAAAAAGCTAGGGTCCCTTATTACAGAGATCACTTGAATTAGCAAACTGTTATTTAAAATCTTCTAAAACACTTGAAAGGTATGCATATAGTGATCTTGTGTTTATATCAGGGTCATTACATTTATTAAAGGCATATTTTGCTTTTATGGAAATTTCATGAACGTGTTAAAGCAACTTAAAGTGTATTGACAATGAAATTATTCTGGCTATTTTAAAGACACCATTTCCTAAAGATTTATGAGCCCTTGCCCTTGTCTCCTTTAGTGTAAAAACAGAAAATAGAAGGGAAATAATTCCCTGGTAAGTTGAATTTTGTTGAGCAATTTTAAAAAGTATTAAGACTGAACTGCCAGGTGCTTCTCAGGTTGGTGATGTAATGCAGTTGGCTACCAAATTGCAAGTAATTATGAAAAACAGAATGGATTGTTCTATTTTAACAGGCATTCGACTAATGATGAAGGAATATTGAAAAGTACAAGTGATTGCCTTTTGACAAAATATACACAGAAAAGTACAGTAGTTACTCTCAAAACTAGATGGGGCATTGTAAAGTGATCAACAAGGAAGGTGACTAGATGGTTAATGCGCTTTATTTTTTTTTAATATTTATTTATCCCCTTTTGTTGCCCTTTTTGTTTTTTTTATTGTTGTTGTAGTTATTGTTGTTATTGATGTCGTCGTTGTCAGACAGGACAGAGAGAAATGGAGAGAGGAGGGGAAGACAGAGAGGGAGAGAGAAAGACACCTGCAGACCTGCCTCACCGCCTGTGAAGCGACTCCCCTGCAGGTGAGGAGCCAGGGTATCTAACCGGTATCCTTACACTGGTCCTTGTGCTTGGCGCCACCTGAGCTTAACCCACTGCGCGACTGCTCAACTCCCACGCTTTATATTTTAGGTATTTTTTTAAAAGTTTTACTTAGTTTTGCTAGCTCTTCCCAAGAGAAAAATTATGTGAGAGAAAAATCTTTTACTTAGAACATTAATTGAAAGCAAACCAATTTGAATCAGTCTGACTCTACCAGTAATTAAAGCATAGAAAATGAATGCAACTTATACTATTGCCATCCCTATTGCTCTTTTCTTTCTTTTCTTTCTTTCTTTCTTTCTTTCTTTCTTTCTTTCTTTCTTTCTTTCTTTCTTTCTTTCTTTCTTCTTTTGCCTCCAGGGTTATTGCTGGGGCTCGGTGCCTGCACTGCAAATCCACTGGTCCTGAAGGCCATTTTCCCCATTTTGTCGCCCTTGTTGTTGTCATTATTATTGTTGTTATTGCTGCTGGATAGAATAGAGAGAGGAGGAGAAGACAGAAGGGGGAGAGAAAGATAGACATCTGCAGACCTGCTTCACCGCCTGTGAAGCGACCTGGGACTCAACCATGCCATGTGCACTGAACCCGCTACACTACTGCCCCCCCCCCTTTCTTTATTTCAACAACTTACTTTTTTTACTAAGACTTCCTTAATTTTTTAAAAATATTTATTTCCTTTTGTTGCCCTTGTTATTTTATTGTTGTAGTGATTGTTGTTGTAGTTATTTTTTGTGTCGTTGTTATTGGATAGGACAGAGAGAAATGGAGAGAGGAGGGGAAGACAGAGAGGGGGAGAGAAAGATAGACACCTGCAGACCTGCTTCACCGCTTGTGAAGTGACTCCCCTGCAGGTGGGGAGCTGGGGGCTCGAACCGGGGTCCTTACGCCGATCCTTGCGCTTTGTGCCATGTGTGCTTAACCCACTGCGCCCTCGCTGGACTCCCTTACTAAGACTTTTATGTTTATTTTAAGACTTCTTGCCTAGAGCCTTACTCTAGTACTTTTCAAACTTTAACACCAAGAACACATCTGGGAATCTTGTTAAAATGAATATTCTAATTCTCTAGTTCTTGGTTAAGGCCTGTAATTATGCATTTATAACAAGTTCTCAGCAAATACCTGTGTTGCTGTTTGCTATAGTAACTTTTGAATAGCATAGTCATGGATTCCTATTTATCTGTGTTTTATATGTCTCTCACAGTTCCTCAAATTTTCTTGTTCAAATCCATTATTCCTGCTACATTATTTACCTGGACCTCTATCTAAAATACTCATTATACAAAAATCTATGTCCATTTCTTTACTCATGTCACAGTATTATTTATCAGATGCCATCTACTTATAAAATTCTCCTCCTGCTATCTTCATTTTGTGCCCTTTTAGATTAAAACACCTTGAAAAAAGATAACAGGAAATCAAGATATTACCAACCTTGCATAAGCAGGGTACCATCAAAGGCAATTTTAAGGAATTAGGTGTCAGAGTGATCAAAATTAAACCCTGATGCTACTTATTAGCTCCTGAGCGTTAGCACTTGACCTCTGAAGTTCATTAACTCAGAGAAAACATGTATACACAGACAGGCACAGTAGGCACATCCAGTAAGAATATATTCCTTTTTATTTACTAATATACTAACAGTTTAAGAAAAATCTATAATTTTCAGGTACATAGCTTCATAACTTTGTGAGTGTATAAACCAAACCACACTCTTGGTCAATGTTCTAATCCTAGTCACCAATATTAGATCTATCCCATTCCCATTTCCACTGGCCTCTTGTAACTGACATTTTGCTCCAGTTTCTGTTGTTTCTTATGGAATTTTAAGTTATTTTGGACTTAGAAATTTGAGAATTCTCTCTACTTTCTGAATACTTACATCCTTATCACATCTCAGATTTGGATTTTTTTTTTTTGGACATTATTTCTTTGAATATATTTTCTGTTCCCTTCTTTCTCTTCTCTCTTGAGGACATTTTAATTCTGATATTTGTTTTTCTAATGACGTTTTCAGTCTGTCGAGGAGTTGTATTTTTCCTAAATCTGTTTTCTCCTTCTACTCTGAGATCAAAGACTGAGGCCAGTTTGTCTTCTAATGTTATCTTTCCTACCTGGGTAAATGTGCTTTCTTGACATGTTATCTGAACTGGAGGGCATTCAAAGTATCCTTCATACCTCGTAACTCTGTTTTCAAGTTTTCCATTTTCTTATCAAGTAAACCTTTGAAATTTTGGATTTCTTTTCTTTTCTTTCATTTTTCTTTTCCTTTCCTTTTTTATTTTTATAGTAAAGAGAGAAATTAAGAAGGGAAGATGGAGAGAGAAAGAGAAAAAGAGACAACTGCAGACTTGTTCCACCACTTGTGAAGCATCTCCCCACCCCTGCAGGTGGGGAGCTGGGGACTGGAACCCAGGATCTTTGCTCAGGTCCTGGCACTTCGTACTTTGTGCACTTAACCCGGTACTCCACTGCCTGTCTCACAGGATTTCTTGCTTAATCCTTTTCTATATGTTAATCTGAGAGCTTTGTATTGCTTCAAATTTCCTGACAATGTATTCCTTATACTGTTTCTCTGATAGGTCTCCTAAATTTACATCATTAAGTTCCAGTGCTTCTTCTTGTTTTTACAGAACCAGTGTTCTAGTTTTATCCATCTGTTTTGGTTTCTGTTGTTGCATGCAGATGGTGCTGGGTTGTGCTTTGCTTATGAGTTTCAGGGTAAGGCAAGGAGCCATCGGATGTCCCTTAAACAGAGACCTAGTCTTGAGTGGGGGTGGTAGAGAATATTCCCTGTCCTTACTGGTTCCTGAAAGCAGGAACTCTATTATGAGGTCAAACTCATTGTTCTTGCTCGTAGGGCAGTCAGACTGGGATCACCAGGATCTGTATAGCAACCAGATACCGTAAAATGTAACAGGCTTCTCAGATGGCAGGAGGGCGCTTTGTTCCATTCTTTGATTCCTCTGAACAATTTGTTGGAGTTTGCTCAGAGCCTGTGGCTTCTACAGTTCTGAGTGATGTTCACATGGGCCCTTTTTAAATTCTCCACAAAGATTTAAAGCAATTGCAAAATGGAGCCCACTGGCAACTGGGTGTATCTTTACTATGAAGACCTTCTTTCCCTTTCCTGCTGGTCCCACTCTCCCTGGGCAATCACTGACCTTCAGAGAGTGCTGTCCTCTCTTTACCAGAAATCCCACCTGTTATCTGATGAAATCGGATGAAATTACTCTGTTGTAAAATGTATTATCTGGTGTAGAGCACAAGGCAATAAAATCTTGGGAATTATAAAAGCAAAACAGCAGCAAAGTATATATCCACTTCCATTTGCTGTAAAAAGTACGCCATTCTCACTGATGTGAGGTGAGGTAATATCTCACTATGGTTTATTTGTATTTCCCTAGTAATAATTTATTTTTCTTCTGCATTTTTGTAGCCTGGATGTCTTCTTAAGAAAAGCATTGTGGGAAGTCAGGAGGTAGCACAGCGGGTTAAGCGCATGGGTCGCAAAGCACAAGGTCCAGTAAGGATCCCGGTTCGAGCCTCCGGCTCCCCACCTGCAGGGGAGTTGCTTCACAGGAGGTGAAGCAGGTTTGCAGGTGTCTTATCTTTCTCTGGCCCTCTCTGTCTTCCCCTCCTCTTTCCATTTCTCTCTGTCCTATCTGACAACAATGGCATCAATAACAACAACAATAAAAAAGGGGGGCAACAAAAGGGAAAATAAATATTAAAAAAAAAAGCACTGGGATTGGGTGGTGGCACACCTGGTTGAGCACACATATTACCATGTGCAAGAATCTGGGTTTAAGTCCCTGGTCCCCATCTATGTGTGTGGGTGGGGGAGCTTCACAGGAGACGGGTCAGTGCTTAACTGCAGCACTGACCCATCTCCTGTGAAGCTCCCCCACAAAGAGTTAGATGATGTGAAGAAAATAAAAACACTCAAGATTTTTAAACTGAATAATAAAAAATCAAATTAAGAGCTCACTCATCGGTGTTAGTAGCAAAGTAGAGTTTATAGAGGAATAAACCCATATAGACAGTATGGATGACAGTGTCCTTAGACAAGAAACGATAACATGATCCATAAATTTAAACAGAAAAAAAAGAGACTGCAGTAAAGTTTTAGTCTATTACTCTACAAAACATGGTAAGCCTATTAGAAATGTGGAGAAGAAAAAAGTTATATAATAGGAGATGAAGCATATTTGCAAATCTTAAACCAAACAAGATTAGTATCTAGAATATATATAGAATTCTCAAAATCAGTAATGAACAGTGAACATTTTTTAATGGAAATAATCATGTGTCTTGAACAGAATCATCATCAAAAGAGACATAAGGATAATATAAACCACATGGATAGGACATTAACAACTGTTAAGAAAACACAAAGCAAATCCTTTAATATATACCTATATTAGGCTGGATAAAGCAAAATTAAGACTATTATTTGAATAAGATATTGAAAATTTTCTTTGGAGGTACTAAGGGGAACAAGAGATCAGGAATATCACACTTTTATCTTTGCACACACATGCCTATTGACGTGGCCCCAAGGCCTCTCTCCTAAAATATGAAGGAACATGCATGAAAAATTGATATAAAGTAATATAAAGCACAAAGATATTACCTATGGAGAAGCAGCCATTAAATGCTAAAGCTGTGGGCAGTGGATGTAGATTGATAACTTGGTGTTAATGTAATTTTTAGCACCTTCACTGTAGCTAACCCTTTTAACTTTACACTTTTTAATCTCTCAAATGGAGATTCTGACATCCTCCTACATAATTCCTTAAAACTTAAGTGATAAAATAAATGCACTTTTATATTGAAGAATTTTACTTTTCTATGAGGTACTATTTTATTGCTATTAAAAATTGGCTAAAGTATTGATTTTCCCCCCTTCTACTAAGAGAGAAAGAAGAGCATGAGGAAGAGAGAGAGTGAAGCGCTACTCTAATTTTTCATGTAATACCAAGACCATCTCACACATGCAAGGCACTGTGACGAATACCTTTCTGCCTCCAACAAGGATGTTCAGTTATTTATCTATAAGTTTGTTTTGTGAATTATTAAGTATTATGATAGGCAGAAATAATGAAAACTGCTCCTATTGATTACCAACAGCAATATTCACACTCTTTAGATTTAAGAAGAAAAGAGAGGACTGGTATGATAAATTATGGAATTGTTATCTCTGTCCATGTAGATGAGGTGAATGATCCTATTATTGGATCAGCTATATTCTAGTCAGAAGGATAACATGATTCTACTTTAGCATCGTGTAATTTATGCCCTGCTGAGAAACTACTGCAATTCTTACTACAGGAGTACTAGACATGACGTAATTGTTGTACTTGAAAAATTCTATTAGGAAAAAGGTATATATAGTTGAATATATAAAATAATATTCTTTTTTCCTTTAAGCATCCTAAGTGATAATAGTGAAAGACCAATAATTAGAATAGATGACAGATAGATAATCTGAGTAAATTGTCTGAGACATGTTCATCAAAGATTGAATTCTGAAGTATTTAAAATATGAATAAGAATTTTCTGAAGAAATAAAATCACTTTTAGCAAGGAAATATGGCACTTAGTCTACTGAACTACAACTAAAGAACATATCAAACAAGGTTGATTAGAGATAGTAATAGCTGTCTGGAGACCCTTGACCATTAACTTTGGGCATTACTTCACATGTAGAAATTAGCAGATAGTTTGCTCAGATACTGGTTATTACTAGGCATGGATATTAAAGACAGAGGATGTCTCCTATTAATAGTATCCTGGCATCAAACACACGCACACACAGGCATGCACACATCCCTACTCTATCTGAAGATTTACTTATATTTCAGAGCAATAAGATAATATTTCTCTCCAGTATAGAAAATAGTTAGATTTTGCTTGCTATCTCTTTATAAAATTAGAAGTCTTCTGAGCTCCTCAGTTGTGAAGTAGACACACTGTGGGTACAACATCTACTAGCCTGAGCAAGCTTGGCATCACCCCAACAGGTCTTGAAGGAAAAGGATGATTTTCTTTCTCCTTGCATTATTTTCTGTTTCATGACTAAGATACTTTCTCAAACCATTTATTTGCCTTGTTGTTCTGTAGAAGTCTTATCTATGGAGGTGTGGTGAGACTAGTTACTAGCTACTAGCCTGTTGCCAAGAAACAGCTTAACTATGTAAAGATAAGGGTTTAGCTGGAGACAAGAAAGGGAAGCTGGATGAAAAAATAAAATACGTGTTCAAACAAACATAAACAAATATAATAAATAAAAGAGAAATTAAAGTTGATTTCTACCCACAGATGAATGATAAGGTAAAATTCTCAATTTAATGAGAGGCCTTATTTGGTTTAAAGGGTTATTTAAGAAGTAGAACCCATACTTATTTTTATGCTTACTTGAAATATACTACTACTTGAATCTACCTAGGAAATGGCTGATATAATTCTCAGATCCTTGTAAAGTAAACTTGAAATTTTCAATAACACTATATCCTAGTTAAATAGGAGCCTTGGGAACTTTTGTAAATATATGCATTGAAGTTAGGAAACAAGGAGCTATTGCTCTGGTTTTATTATGTGTTGATAAATCAGTTATACAGTTTTGGTATTTTAGTACATGTCTTTTTATGAAATTTCATGTTGGATTCATTGCATTATTTTATATTACAGTCAATAAAGCATATGATTTTTATATGAAATACATTTATTGACAGCCTCATTTTGGTGAATAAAAGTTGCTATAATGTGAGATTGTTGTTAGATTGTTGTTAGACTTTTGTATTATTTTATGATAACTTGACTTTTTGCCAAAATAGAAGTATAAACTATGTTTTCAATTTATGTTTTTGAAAAAAAATGTCATGGGGAAACATTGCTTTGTTGAAATACTTGATTTTGTGATATTAGTTTTGAGGCATATTGGTTATTTCTAATGCTACTTAAGTATGTAATTGCAGAATAATATTCAATATTCTGTGGATGTTCACTATATGTTATCTATAGCAGTTGTTCTAGGAAAATGTATATCTAATATGATTGAGGTATAGAAATTTATTAGGTAGTACATGAATATAGAAGACATAAATATTCAGAAAGATTGTTTCTTCAGGTAACATATTTTGTTACTATATGAAGTGATTGGGCAGGATCCTTTCTTCTTAATAAAACATATAAACAATCATGAACTCCCAGAATTGCCTTGTATCAGGATAATATCTGGTGAAAGTTCAAATTCTTAGTACTTCAATTATTTTGAAGTCAAACTTTTAGAACTCCAAATATCATACCAAATATAATTTTTTAAAAAATTGTAAATATCACAAAGTCAGCAATAAAGTTTGTATTACTCTAGTGGAGCTATTAAAATTTAAAGAATATTTCAGAGATCACTCTCATATGCCTTTCAAATACAGTTAAGCTATCTATGTCTCAATAAAGTGTTGATTCAAAAGTGTCACTGGTTCACTAGTAACCAAGTGAGTACCAAAAGTCAACTTTCCTAAATGACAAATCAATGTTTTATTTGTTTGTTTTATTTCCTCTTTTGTTTTTCTTTTCTTTTAATTTTTTAAATTATTTTTATTGGATATAATCAGCCAGAAATCAAGAAGGAAGGGGATGGTGGAGAGGGAGAGAGACACCAACAGCTGCACTTCACCACTCCCAAAGCTTTCCCCCTGCAAGTGGGAACCGGGGTCTTGAACCTGGGTCCTTATGCACTGTAACATGTGTGCTCAACCAGGTTCATCACCATCATGCCCCAATTTTTCTTTTCCAGATACCCACTCTTGTTCACATTCCACCTTCTTCAAATACTTCATGAAATCAGATTATTTCTTTTCAAATAGTTGCTTGAGACAGGATATTTTTGCCCATGTTAGCCTTAGGCAAAAGTTAGTATTACTTCATCCTTCCCTCTTACTCTCTGGATACTCTAAGATTCAAAAGGAAAGCAAGTTGCCCAACAATACCCAAATGATATATGACGACACATTTATAATTAGCTATTCTCAAGAAATACACCCCAATGTGAGACTTTCATACAAATCAGATTGCAGAAACATAGTCTTAAATAGAAAGTGCCACTGGCATCGAAATGAAATTGTGGGTGTATTGTATACTATAGGAACCCAGAAACAGAAAAGTGTATTTTGCAATTATATTATTAATTATACTGTAAGCACTGGAGTAGGAAGGCTGGAGAATGAAACAGAGAAGAAGTAAACACAAACTACTTAGTGTGTTTTTTCCCACTAGATCATAAGATTAGTGCTAATTCTTACTGATATGACCTAATTTAATAATTGCAATATTTCATTAAGATAAATGCTATTACTACATATATATCAGATGATAAATCTGAAGGGAAGCAATTAAATATTCTCTCAAAGGTCACACAACTAAGAAAAGACCACTGAGCCTATATTCTAAACCACTATATTCAGTTCTCTAATTATAAGTGTGAATATACATGTATAAGCAATGGATTAAACACACACACACACACACACGCGTGTGTGTGTGTGTGTGTGTGTGTGTGTGTGTACATGTGAATCTATGAGGAGAGATAAAAGCTTATGGAAGCAAATTGAACAGCTAGCATACATTCAAGCTATATTAATAAAAATGTATCTGTCTACCTCTATAAAGGAGACTAGGAAAAGAGAAGCCATGGTTTTAGTAAGCGTAACCAGGTCAGTGTACTGAACTGTGATCAATCATCTTATATTTACTCTTCTTAGAAGCCAGAAAATGATGTATTAAATGATGTATTAAAAATAAAAAAATAAATAATCTGAGGGATTAAATATGACACTGTACAACAAAGGAAAGATCTTTTTTTTTTTTTTGGTAGAATACAAATAAGAGTCTGAATCCAGCCTTGTGGCATAGGGAAATTTCTAAACTGTTAGATGAACTTCAGCTTGCCTACTAATATATACAAATTTTTCTAATAAGTAATAACTTACTTATTTTTAAACTATTTATTTTAGTAGATAGACTAGAGAGAGTAATTGAGAGAAGGAAGAAGATAGGGAGAGAAAAGAGAGAGTCTTGCAGCATTACTTGCAGCATTACCACTCATGAAACTTCCTCCGTAGAGGTGGGGAGTGGAGGCTTTGAACTTGAGTCTTTGCACATGGTAACTTGTGTGCTCAACCAGATGTCCCACTGCCCAGCCCAACGTCAATAATAAATTATAATTTATCCCTTTTTATTTCACTGCCTTATAATTCTACTGCCACTCCTACCACCCTGTCTTCTACTATAATTATCTCTACTTACAGTAATACACTGAAATCCTTCTTCCAACTTTGTGACTACACTTACTGGCTCCTTACACTTTTATTATTTTTATTTATTCATTTTGTTTATGTATGCATTTTAGATAAAGAGAGAAATTGAGAGGGAAAGTAGAGATAGAGACACCCATACACTTGTTCCAATGTTCATGAAGCTTCCCCCCCCCCCATTAGGTGGGGACCAGGGGATTGAACCCGGGTCCTTGCCTTTGGTAATGTGTGCCCTCACTTGGGTGGCATGACTGCCCAGCCCAGGCTCCTTATATTTTATTTTGTTCAAGTTTATGTTTCAACTACTTGTCCATAGCCCGTTAAGTCTTTCAGGTACCTCTGTTTAAGAGTCCCTAAATCAAATCTATCATCTTCACTCACCAACACTGTTCTCCATCCTGTATCATCTTTTTAGTAGCATTACTTTAAAAAAAACCAAAAAACAACATAGCATTACTTTTTTCTTGTTACTCAAAATATCTGAGCTTGCCTTCTTCTCTTTCATGACCACACATTGTCATCATTGTTTAGTGCCTCCCTCTTACCCTCCTTTTTTATGGCATCACTATTTCTCTGCAGTATCTATGCAGAAGATTAAATAAAGATCCATTCACCCTGAAATTTCTTCTGACTTCTCTGATCCATCCCCAACAAAACTGCCAGGATGGAGCTTATAAATGAAAATCATGTTATTGCAGGGCCTAAAACCATACATTGATTCAGTGATTTATCAGCTTTATTTTCCAGATAAAATGCCAACTTTACAGATTAGCAGACATCAAGATTTCTGAACCTTGGTACTATTGACATTTTGAGTCATATAACTCTCTGTGTATTTGAGGGTGGGGTGTCCTTTCCACATTGTTGAATATTTGGCAGCATCTCCAGCCTTTGCTTATTAGATGATTGTGAGATATATAAATCCCATTTCTATGTGTTATACTATAAATTCTCAACAATCAGCATCATATCTTATTTGAATTCTGTTCCTGGAGTCTCACCATAGGTGACAGTCTTGAAACACTCACTTTGTTATTGAAAAAAATATGAGTATAGGTCAGTGAGATAGCTTCACCTGTGAAGGTACCTGCTTTGGTGCTGTGATCTTTCTCTTCCTCTATTTCTTTGAAAAAGTCAGTCTGGAGTAGAAATAATCTGGTGATGACAATAAATAAATAAATAGAAATAATTTAAAAACTATGAAAAGGAGCATGTTCAGAATATTGCACTTAGTAGTCATGAGGTTAATGTGAATTGATTTTTATTCATATCATGAATCACCTAGTTGGGTTATGTATAATAGGCCAAAATGAAAGTTTTCAAAAGACTTATAGCTCATTTCACGCACATCACACATTATCAGTCCAGTGATTTTTTTTTTTCACAATCATCTGCTCAGTCTTATTTCTTTCCAACTTCACTTTTTATTTATTTATTTAAGAAAGGAGACATTAACAAAACCGTAGGATAGGAGGGATATAACTCCACACAATTCCCACCACCCGGTCTCCATATCCCATCCCCTCCCCTGATAGCTTTCCCATTCTCTATCCCTCTGGGAGTATGGACCCAGGGTCCTTGTGGGTTGCAGAAGGTGGAAGGTCTGACTTCTGTAATTGCTTCCCCGCTGAACATGGGCGTTGACTGGTCGATCCATACTCCCAGTCTGCCTCTCTCTTTCCCCAGTAGGGTGGGTTTCTGGGGAAGCGGAGCTCCAGGACATATTGGTGTGGTCGTCAGTCCAGGGAAGTCTGGTTGGCATTCTGCTGGCCTCTGGAACCTGGTGGCTGAAAAGAGAGTTAACATACAAAGCCAAACAAATTGTTTATTTATTTTGTGAGAGATGAGGGGATTGATAGTGAGATCCATCAGGCCACTATTCCGCTCTGGAATATGGTAATGCTAGAAAATGAATATGTGATCTCTGGGGCCAACAGTCTGAGTTGTCTCCCTGACCTCCACTTTAGTCTTTCATGTTCTCATGTGAAATTTTGTTGTCTCCTGAACTATGTAAGTAAATCCTTTGAGTTCTTAAAGATTCAGTTTAAATTATTCAGTAAAGTTTCCATCTCTACTGTAGCTCATATTTTTTCTTTCAGAAGACAAAATAATGGCTATTTGACCTCCAATTACAAAATAATAAATCATTCTGATTCATTTCCTCTTTAATTTATAAGACAAAGAGCTCATTGAGGCAACCTAGAGACATAAATGTTACATAATTACACTAATTGGGTAAAAATGGAAATGGCTGATGTAAAATAAATATTTTCCAAACAAAAATGGTTGACTAAGGGATGATCTCACTCATGAGCAGAATTTAAAGGAACAAGAATAGAAAAAGGAAACACAAAGTAAAACTTGGATCCTTTTGGCTGATTGTACCAAACAAAGGAGTAAGACTGAGGAAAGAGGGCAGGGAGACAGGCACGCGGGGTTCAGGCAGGGGCTTTCAGGTCTGTGTCCCTGAAGAACCTAAGTTGGGGGATGAGAATGGTTTGCAGCCACCCACCATGGGTAGATGGGAAATTGTGTCCATTTACTAATTGACTGTAAGCCATTCATCTCCTCATTAAATAAATACATAAGTAAAATTAAAAAATAGATTTAACACTCCAAGAAGCATTTAACAAACAGGACTGGTTATACTGTCCTGATGCCCATTACTAGCATATAATGAAAGAAAAAAAATTGATGTTTTGAATAGTGTTTTGTTTCCAAGTAATATCTGCATAAAGCTGATGTCTAGAGAACTTCTTGTATAGTTAGAATGCTTATCTCTTCATATTTTAGCATTCTTCCTGAATCACAATACATTGCTTCCACAGCTTCATTTGCAAAAGAAAGGGACGCTTAATATCCTATCAGTGAATTTAATGGTATGATTGGAGTTCCTTTCTAGCATTCATTTTCAATGAGCCTGTGCTATTAAAAATTTTTCAAAATGAGTTTTCATTTTCAAAAGAGTTCTTTATGATTTAGTTTTCTAGTCTTTCTAACCTTTTTGTTGAGTGAATATATGTTTTTACAATATATTTCTCAAGGAATAATCTAATGGTAATGCAAAAGGATTTTCATGCCTGAGACACAAAGGATACCAGGATCAGTCCCAAGTACTACCATAAATCAGAGCTGAATAGTATTCTGGTAAAAATAAACAAACAATATATAAATACAAATAAATAAAAAGCAACTCTATCAAAAATTTTAAAATTGTGTTTTGGGGGAGTCCAGCAGTAGTGCAGTGGGTTAAGCGCAGGTGGCGCAAAGCACAAGGACCTGTGTAAGGATCCAGGTTCGAACCCCCAACTCCCCAACTGCATGGGGATCACTTAACAAGTAGTGAAGCAGGTCTGCAGGTGTCTATCTTTCTCTTCCCTTCTCTGTCTTCCCCACCTCTCTCCATTTCTCTCTGTCCTATCCAACAACAATGACATTAATAGCAACAACAATAATAACTACAACAATATAACAAGGGCAACAAAAGAGCATAAATAAATATTTTTTAAAAATTGTGTTTTAGAACTGTATAAAAAGGAATATTTAAGTAAAGAGAAATTAACTGTGCTATTTTATATTCTCATTACTTTAGGGGTTATCAATATGCATTTGATAATATATATTATTAAATAATTAATACATATGCCAGTACCTATGCATGATTAGTGAGATTATGTTTCTTTTTTATTTAGGTTTTAAAAAAATACAAGAAAATTATCTGTAAGATCAGATTCATATATTGTCTTGAATCCTTAGTAGCATTTACTAGGAAAATTATACAATATAAGATGCATGTAAATATTAAAAAACAGAAATAACGTACATGTGAACCTCACACCCATTCTCTTAATCTGAAGTTAGTATGTTTTTACTTTTAGATCTTTAGATTAAATTAATTTTAAAAATCAATAAATCAAAAGAACAAAAGGAGGCAGATGGTAAGCTATGTGGGAAATTGAAATCTGAAATAATGTAATAGGAGACAAAAATATGATAATTATAACAAAACCATAAATAAAATCAGTGTTTCTATGGTCACTTAATAGTATCCTTTTAGGAGGAGTTATTTTTCTTTGGCTAGTAATTCAATATACAGCAGTCATTTATTTTACATAGGTGTTTTACTATTATAATATACATTATTATTATATAGGTGTTTTACATAGGTGTATTTATAGTTGTAGTAGTAGTAATTCAACATACGGCAGTCATTTATTTTACATAGGTGTTTTATTTTGCTTTCATGCTACTATGTAGCTTCTATTTTTATTTCTTTGTCTGGACTTCTAAGTTTGCAGAAAATTTAGGAAGGAGTTTTGTAGTGCTCCACTGGAGGAGAAAATGAGTGATGAGAGAAACTTCAGAAGGTCTAGGGGTTCCGTCAAGTTGGGGTTAACTTCTAGAAGTCTAAATGTTTATTGGGACTGGCAGAAATCCTCTTGAGTCTACATAAATGACCTGTGAATTTTCTGATAAAAGGACATTTAGACATGATTTCCAGGATTTCTTGCATCTGGAGAGAATGAGAATCTTTGAGAAGAGCCATTATGCCTTGGGTGAAAATATAAGAATTTGGAGATCATAAAAATAAAGGAGATGGGGGTAGGAAATTTTAAAATTTTTTAGAAAATATTACTAGAGTTCACATTCAAATGTAAGAGTAATATTTGCAGGCTTTATATTTCTCATTTAAATAGCTGACTTGCTCTACCTGAAAGTACTAAATGGAATCATTAAAACATTATTATCATCATCATCATTATCATCATCATCATCACCACCAGGATTATTTCTGGGGCTTAGTTCCTGCATAATGAATCCAACTATAAAAAACATGTTCTGCTTAAGTGTAGCTTTTGTGAAATGTGCTGGCATTTTTTTCCCCATGAGTTTCTGTTAATTACACAATATTTTTTTCTTTGAGGATTGAGATTGAAAACATTATACAATTGTATAAATAAAATATTGAATTTTATAACAGAAAGAAATGGCAAGAAAACACTCTAGAGTTTACATCTGTATCAAACATTCATACTTGGTCCTAGTCACCTTAGGAAGAAGAAGAAATAGCTAAACCAAAGATGGGGCTAGTCGTTGTAATAGTATCAGTTATGGTAATAACGCTTTAATAGTATTAATTATTGTAAAAATGTTATAATAGTATTGATTATGGGGTCTTTTTTAAGACACCAAAAACTATACTGAGCATTACATGTCTGTTTTCTATTTAATCTTATGTATAGCCTGTTGTGAAATATATAATCACTTCCTCTGTTTTATAAATAAGTTAACAGTTGAAAGTAATAACTGATAGAACTGGAATTTTTTAAACACTTCATTAAGTAAATGTTGATTCACAAAGTTGTCACGGGGGTTCATATGTGCTCTGCATCTTGCCAAGGTGCAAGTCAGCACAGTGCTCCATGCACTGTATCAGCATCCTACCCACCACAGGGCACTGGATACCCCAAACCTTTAATTCCCTTTATGACCCCTTTCTTAAAGAGTCTCTGGATAGTCTATCAAAAATCATAGTCCATTAAGATTTCTTTCTAGTATTTTTTTTTTCTGGTTACATCTATGAGTAAGATTATCTGGTTTTCTTCCTCCTTCAGTTTACTCTACATCTTAGGCAGACAGATGTTACATCTCCAGTTGAGTGTTATTACATTGTGTATACAGATTATAATAATTATTTGTTTGTTTGTTTGTTTATTTTGGTCATCAGTGGAACTTCACCACCCCAGGCCTACTTTTTCAGGTTGAAAGATAGAAATAGAAACATAAAGGGAAAGACACCACAACACTAACAATTTTTTTTAATTTTTATTATATTTATTCATTTATTAGATAGAGAAAGCCAGAAATCGAGAGGGGAGAGGGTGATAGAGAGGGAGAGAGACAGAGAGACACCTGCAGCAGTGCTTCACCACTCGTGAAGCTTTCCCCCTGCAGGTGGGGACTGGGGACTCGAACCTGGGTCCTTGAACATTGTAACGTGTGCTCAACCAGGTGCTCCACCACCCACCCCCCTGACAATTTTCTCAGTTTGGTGGGAGCCAGGCTGGAGCCTAGATTGCCTCATGACCAAGCAAGCACATTATCCCTCTGAGTTGTCTTGCCAGCCTTACCACAACTTTCTCCCCCTTTGTTTCACTGGACCCTTAGGGTTTCCAAAATTACAAACAGTGCTGCCGAAATTTAGGCTTGCCTAGGTCTCTTTGAATAGCCATTTTGTGTTCTTTGAGTATATGCCTAATAATGGAACTGTAGGCTTATATGGTAGATGTAATTCCAGTTAGAACTAGAATTCTAACCTACCACACTGAAATTCTAAAGCTGTATTTTCTCAGACAATTTTTCTAAATTAACAACTTGAAAGAAGTGGTATCAGAACTTTTGTATTTTGAGTTGTAACTGTAAGGCACATTCACAGTTAGGTTTATGTTTCTAGAAATGATGGAAAATTGGAAATTTACGGAGAAATAAATTATGCTACAAAGGAGAAATTACAAATTTACTCACAATGGGTTAAAATGCCTAGTTTCTTGTATTTTCATTTTTTTCTACTTTATACATATAGTATAGTTAAGGTACTGAGAAAATACCACCTCTCAACAGTCTCAGAATTATATTTATTATTGTTTGAAGAATCTTTCATGTTGGTTTTATGAATTATCCTTCTGGCTACCTCTTTCAAGATTCCCAGAGGATAATGTAATACTATGTCTTGATCTCAGTTTGCCCTTAAGAGATCTGTGTTCCTTGGTAGGATTTAGTGAAATCTGGAGTTAAACTCAGATGTATCTAACTTTCTGTTTATTCTCTCTGTGTACCAATAAGTAGTCACTTTATTAGTTTTATTGTATTGTGGTAAAGCACACCTCTGGCTTAGTGTATGTGGTACTATTCTATTTAAGAATATATTTTCTTCATTTTATTTAAAGATAAACATATCTGTACTCTCTAGATTGTCTTAACTCAGGGGTCACTTGAAACTACTAAGTTTTTAGAGAGCGAGATATATTATAAAATGGGTTGACACTTAATATTCAGTTTCATTGTACTATCGCATAGCATAGCATAGCATCGCATCGCATAGCATAGCATTTATTTACTTCAAAAGATTTACAGACAACTGGAGAGAAATTTTACCAGCTAGAGCAACACAGGTTGCATAACTGAGCTTCTAGAGGTTACAAAGTTTCATCCCAGTGCCACTGTATTATGCCAGGAATGAGCAATGTCCCTCTCTCTCCTCTCATTCTCTCACTCTCATAGATAAATAAATCTTTAGAATGGGAAAAAATTCCAACATATCAATAATCAAACCACTGTTTGCATGAAGATCTCTGCAAATATAAGCATTGCTTTCTGTGGTCCATAAGGTAGGGCCATACTGAACACGGGTAAAATAATCTTTACAAGACTAGATCAGAAGAGCATATGGCGAGAACTAGTTTGGCTTTGGGAAAATCACTTACCTCCTTTTTCAAACTTAACTTCTTTTCTTATAGAATATAATCAACCAGCTGATTTTCTTACCAGGTAGTAGATAACGAAGGTGGGTTTGCTTTAACTAAAAAAAAATAATTGTGAGCTTTTTGAATTCACTATCATATTTACAGAGACATCAAATACTAATGTAAACAAAGTTACTGCTCATGCATTTACTTCTTTCAGAGCTATAAAGAGATTTTTTTTTTAGTTTCCTAGGCATTTTACATTTCACACTTATAATCATTCAAAACCAGTAGGAAAATTCCAGGTGTAAAAAGAAAGGGGGACTAAAAAGTACTTAGCAAGACAACCTTACCAGCTGACAAAAATGCTTCATTATAGACATTTGATACTTTTAGTGGTGCACTAGTAAGTTGAATTTTCTAGATCTATGACTTTTTCATAGCAATGTATATATCGCACTATATAACTGCTTCATCATAGGCATTTGATAAAGTGACTTATAAACCACTAATAAAAGAAATAACAGATTCTAACCCAATAAGTATGTTAAAGTGTGATATAATTAGATAATATTGCAAGATTTCATATATAATACAATGTGCATAAACTGACACAGCACGCAAAAACATAGATAAATATCAGTAAAACTCAGTGATACAAATTTATTCAATTGTTTCTAAAAGTATCCTATAGAACCTAGTTGTTTAATTCTTGGCACATAGTCTAGCAACATTACTGTTATCCGGGAATTTTTTTAATTTTATTTATTTCTTTGCTACCAGGGTTACCACTGGGGCTCAGTACCTTCATGACAACAACTCCACTGTTCCAGGTGGCTATTTATTCATAGAGGGTGAGACAGAGAGAAATAGAGAAGAGATAGGGAGAGAGAAAGATAGATATCTCTGTCACTGTTCCACTACTGGTGAAATTTCCTGAAGATGGGGCTGAAGGCCAGAGTCAGTCTTTGCACATCATAACATGTGTGTTCTACCAGGTACATCATCACCTGGGCTCTCTCTGAATATTTTTTTAAGAATACAAATTTTCAGACCTCACACAAGACTTTCTGAGTCAGAGTCAGTATTTTTAAAGTATTCATAGATTATTTATGTGCTCAAATAATTCACTTGAGAACCACTGTGCTAGATCGTACTATTGGCAGCTATCATTTCATATTAAATTTAACAATCCAGATGCTTATAATATAACTTTCCTAACCTGAATTATGGTTGAGTCTTTGCATTCTAACTCTTCATTTTTGGTAACTCAGCAAGACAGATTTATTTATGTTTTACATGTTGCTATACAAAATTTAAACAAGAAAAGCACTACAGGTTACAATTTGATAGGGAGTGACAGACTATGGATCAAAAAGACTACATTTGACAACTATTTTATCTACCTAAATATGCATGGGACAATTTAACTAATCCCCAAAGCCAATGTTGGTTATGGTTGATTGATAAAAATATGCTCCCTTATTCAAGGTCAAATTAATTTGTAAGATCATTTTGCTTACTGTGCAACTTCTATGAGGAATACCCGGCTGACATTATAGCTGTGCATACATTTTCTATCCTAAATATATATACCTCTCCTCATTTTCTGTATCTGATATGTCTTAAGACACTTAAAGGGGGAGTCGGGCTGTAGCGCAGCAGGTTAAGTGCAGGTGGCGCAAAGCACAAGGACTGGCATAAGGATCCCGGTTCGAACCCCGGCTCCCCACCTGCAGGGGAGTCGCTTCACAGGAGGTGAAGCAGGTCTGCAGGTGTCTATCATTCTCTCCTGCTCTCTGTCTTCCCCTCCTCTCTCCATTTCTCTCTGTCCTATCCAACAACGACAACAACAGTAATAACTACAACAATAAAACAACAAGGGCAACAAAAGGGAATAAATAAATAAAATAAATATTTTAAAAAAGACACTTAAAAAGTAAAAGAAACAGCACACAAAACAAACTCCTCTAGAAACTTCAGCTCACATGATGCCTCACATGAACTGAAATAATTTTGAATTACAAGTAGCATTTGGAAATGTCCTGAGGGCATTTTTACACAAGCACAGAAAACAAATCTACCACTTAGAGGCTATAATATGTGCTTGATTGACACAGTTGATGTTTGAAGAATAATAATATTTTAGGACTAGTTCCTGAAAAATAAGTTCTTAGCTTCCAGAATAACCATGTTTGTTTATTGTATTATATACGTATGTCAGGTTGCTCTACTCAACCATACCATATGGCCTTTAGATGTTAGAATTGAGTGCAGTGTTGAAATATGTCAATATTATTTGATCTAGTGAAAGTCATAAAAAGAACTTTTGATCTCTTTTATTATGAAACCTTTTTGTGTTAGAAGCCAAACTGAATATTTTAATTTTGTTGAGTTGTTTTACATTTAGAAGGAGCACATACTATTGAAAAGCTGTTTTCCCCTTAGGATTCTAATGAATATGTTTATCACAGTAATGCAGTTATAAATAAATTAAACACATAAACACCTTTTTTCACTTGGAGTTGACAAGATCTGAGTGTGTGGATGTTTATCAGAAGATTTTTAAATAAAACACTTGTAATGTGAGTCACTTAATCTCAACAAATAAAAAATGAATGTGATTTAACAGCTGACTTGGGGTTGGGCTCATTCCTTGTAGGAGGTACTGGCTCGAGCAGCATTCTTATTTCCACATATAGACGTCTGCTTAGGCATTTCCTACTGGTCCCCTTCCAAACTTTTATTGTGACCCCTGTTTTTTCATAGTCATATTATGACTATACTTGCTGGAAGTACAATATTAGATGGAGTGAATGTTTGGTGTGTGTGTGTATTTCAGGAGTTTTAATTTTTTTAAGTTGGATTTTTTAATTTCTTTATTGGGGAATTAATGTTTTATATTCGACAGTAACTACAATAGTTTGTACATGCATAATATTTCTCAGTTTTCCATATAACAATACAACCCCGACTAGGTCCTCAGTCATCCTTCTTAGACCTGTATTCTCCCCTGTTTTGTGTTTAAAGTGAGATCACTTTTAAGAATTATTCCTTCTGTACAGCTTGTGTTCCATCATTTTATATTTGTAAATTGTCCTCGATTAGTTATTTTAAATTCATTTTTTGTGGAAATCATTCCTCAATCACACAATAAAAATTAGCCTTTCTTCATTCCATTCTAATAAGCCAACTTTTAGGTCTTTTATTGTTTTGTGCATATGAAACCTAGTGAGGGTTCCTAGCCTTGTGTCACTGAAGACCAAGTATTGTCACACCAGTATTTGCATGAAAGGCAGACTCAGTTATTGCTGTTCAAAAGGAATTGAGGCAGACACGGTCCCTTAACTCATTTATACAAGCAGTGGAGCTATTGCAGGTGCAGTGGGGTTAAGTGACCTAGTGGTCCCCTTGGGACTCCATTAGTTGGGTCCTAATGAATGTTGCAGTAAAGAAACAGAGACTTCTGCTTCAGGAAAATTGAATGCTTGTTGAAGCAAGTAAAGGGATAGAAAGGAGAAAGATATGTACACAGAAAGACATAGGTGGGCCCTCAAGAGGAGTGACAGGCCCTGAGTTTCCTGGCTTTCATAGTTTCATAGTGGGTCTGGGTTGGGGATAAATCACATAAGAAGGTGAAGTAGGCTATGAGGTGTGCTTGTCTCTAGGAAACTCAGCCCCCACTCTCAATCAGAACAGTTTTTTTTTTTTTCTCTATGCCTTTTGTGCCTACCTAATGCTTGACCTCTAGATGTTGTGCTCTGTCTGACCACAATTGATGGTCTCAAACCAATGGAAAGGGTGCAACATTGTAGCATCTGGTTCTTCTTTCCTGTTGAGTGATGACTGTGGTAGGGAGCATGATGGGTGGGCTTGTTAGTCCAGTTTTGACCAGTTCTGCTGAGTTCCTGGTATATCTTCTAAACCCTTCAGGACCTCCAGGAGCAGTAGATTTGTGGTGATGGCAACAGAGCCCCAGTGAAAACCCTGGAGGCAGAAAAAAAAAAAAAAAAAGGACTTTTCATGTGTGATAGGCAGGGATCCTGTTTCTAAGCTGCCCCTAATTGGGCGTGTGAGTGAGAGGGCCACAGAAAGCCTGAAGATGGATTTTCAGGGAAGTTCTCCTAAAGCGCTGTACTTAAATAGTTTTTAACTACTGGCTATGAAGCGACAGGGAATGAGTGGGAAGAGTGTGGCAAGGTTGTGAGTCTCTGAACATTTGCCCTTTGTATTACAAATGCAGTTTTAGTTGATGAATTTCATCAATTTACTTATTTCAACTCATCTCCTTCATCTATTGCCACATCAGATCGCCCTGCCTCTATATTGCCCATAGTTTCAATAATTGTGTTTGCAGTATGTATATTTTTTAACTTGAGAATAAATATACATTATAAATCTCTGGATTAATATAATTCCTGGTACTATGCCTCAGCTGATGTAATGAGTATCTGTCAAATAGTCTTCCAACAAAGGATCAAATGACTCCAAGGGACTAACATAAATCCTATTAATTTTTAGTTTTATTATTTACTGAGAGAAGTTGGGAAGAGAGAGAGATACAAAACGTCACTAACTGAGATGACTTGAGATATCTACAGTGTAAATGTTGATTTTTAGAAGTTTGCATTTTTTGGTCACAAAGAATAATGGTCTGAGGAATTCTGGTTAATGGTTAGACTCCATGACCAAAACATGAATATTCAAGAAAAAATTGCAAGTATCAGAAGGTAAGTATCATGCTAGCTTGCTTTGTACTTGGTCCTCCTATAATCCTAACAACAACAACAAAATATCCTATAATTATTCATATCAACATTCATAGAATTTTTAAGTTATCTTGTTCAAGGTCAAGAAAGAATAATAAATTTTCACCTAGAATTGATACCATATCTATATGACACCCAGATGTATGTTTTCTTTCAAGATTCTGCTCTGCTTTGAAGAACATATTCCGAGTAAATTTATAGTAAGGTGCACCTTTCCTTTAATGTGTAATTTATGTATTGACAATGTATGTCCCAATGTGATTACATTTGGAAATGAGACTTTTAAATAGATAACTATGTTTAAAGGGAGTCTTAAGGGTAAGAATATAACTTATCACTTGTGTCTTTATAAGATGACGAAAGACACCATGCAACTGCATACAGAGAAAAAAAAAGTGAGGGCAAAGCAAGAAAGTAACCAAATGCAAGCCAAGGAGAAAGGTATAAAGAGAAACCAGCCCTGCCAGTTCTTTGATCTTGGTCTCTGAGCCACAAGAACTGTGGAGAAATATTTTTCTGGGATGAAAATGGCTCCCTCTGTGGCAGTTTGTTATGGTGGCTCTAGCAGGTTAATACAGATTATTAAAATCAAAGTCTATTCAACACAGGGAAAATCCCTATGTCCAGTGACTAGGAAATGATCTAGAAACATAGAATCTTAATACTTTGTGTGGAAGTTTTATTTAATCAAGTCAAATCATTTTCATTGAATACTTACTATTGCCTGCCAAGTCACAGCCCAGAACAGGCGACAATACTCCTGAGGCTCTGGGTTTGGCATTTCTTCATAAACTCTACAATTCCATTTTTATGAAACTACCTTTCTATATTATTGCTTAATAAAAAAGTGATATAATGGTACTTTGCCAAATACAAATACTGCCAATTGATAAAGCTAGACTGCCCATACTTAGCATGAACTTTGTTTTCCTAGGACTGTGATGAAATGTAAAATAAATAGCCTGGCAGATTATGCTCTTTAAAAACAGGTTATATTTTCCCAGTTTTTTTTCCTCTTTTTTCCTCTTTTTTTTAAATAACTTTTCTAAAGCCAGAACATCTCTTGAAGTATGAGTGGCACAGTTGTGAGGGATTGGCAAAGTGTTTGTTCAGCACAAATAGTTGATAATTGTAGCTTCTATGTCAGTGGTTTCCCTATCTATTTTTTGCCCTTGGATTTTTATTTTCTTTTTCTGGGTGCTGCATTTCAGAAATGTGTTTAGTTAGACATATCCTTCAAAGATACTGCTCTCTGGCAGATTAATAGGATAGAAATAAAAAAATGAGAACTTTGAGCTGAAAAACATATCCCCCCCAGATTCATGTAGTTGAAGAATATGTTTCTCATGGTAAAAATATTGCTAAATAAAAAGACAGTAAAGTTCTCAAACAAGTTTTTTTTAATTTTGATAGATTTATAAGTCATAATGTGTGAGGCATGACATCTGTAATCAAGAGTTTAATTAAAATATGTATGTATTGTATATACATGTTTATATATTAAATATGTATATATTTTATATAAATATTTATATGTATATATTATCAGGCTATCTGGTATCTTCAAGACAAGAGATCATGCTTCTTGAAATCATTAGTTACCCATTAAGTTAAAATAGAGTAAAGCTCTTATTCAATTTTATGTGTTAAGTAACTGGAATATTATTCTTTTTGCTTATTTGTTTTTGTTTTTTGTGTTTTGCCTCCAGGATTATCACTGGGGCTCAGTGCCTGCATCACAAATCCACTGCTCCTGGAGACCATTTTTCCCATTTTTCTTGCCCTTGTTGTTGTTGTTGTTATAGTTGTTTTTGCTGTTGTTGTTTTTGTTGGAAAGAACTGAGAGAAATCAAGAGAGGGAAGAGAAAGATAAACACCTGCAGACCTGCTTCACCACTTGTGAAGCGACCCCCCTGCAGGTGTGGAGCCGGAGGCTCGAACCAGGATACTTGCACAGGTCCTTGAGCTTCGCGCTATGTGCACTTAACCCGCTGCGTTACCACCTGACCCCCTGGAATATGATTCTTACATCAGATAAGAATCTAATCTCTTATATACATTCTAAGGTAAGAAATAACAGTGACATAATAAAAATTAATATTATATGTGGGAAAATTGAATAATGTATCTGCTTTGTCATTCATATGGCCCATATTCAAGACTGGGCACCATTACTTTGAAGGAAGCTTTGGTGCTGTGGTGTCTTTCTTAGCCTCTGACTCTCTGAAAACAGTGTTCTGGAGCAATAAAGTCTTTATGATGATTAAAATAAAATAAAAAGGTTAAAGCTTGCTACTACTGCACCCTGTGATAGTAATTTGTAATATGAGATACTTTTTAAAAAAGACAAAATGATTTGCGATTTAATAGTGGCTTACAAGATTATACAATTAAAACGTTATAGTTTCACATTGCACCCCCCCCACTTGAGTTCTGCACCATGAATCCACTGCTCCAGAAGGCCTATTTTCCCATTTTTGTTGCCCTTGTTATTATTGTTATTGCTGTTGTTGTTGTTGGATAGAACAGAGAAAAAATGAGAGGGGGGGAAGATAGAGAAGAAAGAGAAAAATACCTGCAGACCTGCTTCACCACTTGTGAAGCCCTCCCCCAGCCTCCTGCCCACCCAGTGATTATGTTACAACATAGTTCTCACTCATTAGGTCTTAGAATCACTTTGGATTCTTCTCCTCTTCCTCTCTGCACTCCCTTTTCTTTTGCAAGTTCATGTGATTTAACTGTGTATTTCACATTTAAGCAAAGTCACTCAGTAGTTGTCTTTCACCTTCTTCCTATTTCGTTAAGCATAACCATACATGAATTTTTGTCCTAAAAGGACACAATATCATCTTTTTTTCCTTTTGCCAATTAAACATATATCTCCATCTTGTTTTAATACAGCATGCTTCTTTTTTAAAATTTAACTAGTGATTTAATAATGGTTAACGAGATTGTAAGAAAAAAGGGATACAATTCCATACAGTTCCCACCACCAGAGTTCCATGTCCCACCCCCTCTATTGGAAGCTTCCCTATCCTTTATCCCTCTCTGGAACCAAAATTCTTCAAAGGGTACAGAAGGTGGAAGGTTTGGCTGCTGCAATTGCTTCTTCACTGGATGTGGGCATTGGTATGTGGTTGGTCCATACCCTCCCCTGTTACTTCTGTCTTTCCCCGGTGGGGTAGGGCTCTAGAGAGGTAAGATTTCGAGACATATCGGTGAGGTTCTGTGCTCAGGGCAGTCAAGATGACAATCACAGTAGCATCTGCAGTTTGGTGGCTGAGAGGTGATAAGATACAAAGCAGGATAATGTCACCTTTTTACTTGCAGAGTAATATCCCGTTGAGAATAGATCCCATTGTCCAACATCTTTATCCAGTCAGTTGAGCACCGATGGACATTTACATTGCTTCTACCCCTTAGCTATTATGTATGAATAGCACAGCTCTGAATGTAGGGGTGCATGGTTTTAATTATACATCTAATCAATAAATTTTTTTCTTTGCAATTCTATGCAAGAGTGTTTGACCATGATATTGTATAGTTAGATACATATATGGAAGAGGATGTACACTTCTAGATATCTTCAAAAATAATAGTCATCATAGGGGAGTCCGGCGGTAGCGCAGCGGTTTAAGTGCATGTGGCACAAAGCACAAGGACCAGCACAAGGATCCTGGTTCGGGCCCCCAGCTCCCCACCTGCAGGGGAGTCGCTTCACAAGCGGTGAAGCAGGTCTGCAGGTGTCTGTCTTTCTCTCCCCCTCTGTCTTCCCCTCTCCTCTCCATTTCTCTCTTTCCTGTCCAACAACAACAACAACAACAACAACAATAAAACAACAAGGGCAACAAAAGGGAATAAGTAAATAAATAAATATTAAAAAAAGAGAAAAAAATTTTAAAAAATAATAGTCATCAAAAAAAGCAAGAGTCTTGGTCTATGTCTTATCAAAAGAAAGAGATATTCCATGTAGTCCCTAAAAGGCTTTTATAACCCAGTGTTCTCAAGTGTGTATTCTCAGAATCCACAAAATAGAATATAGTAATATCCATGGTCATTGTCCAGCAGATTTTGTTTTTGATTTTAAAAATAAATAAAAACATAAAACTGTTCAAAAAACTTTTGTTTTTTCAGCAGCTTTGTTTAGTTTTACATTCAAAAGATAGCAAGTCTTTTTAATTAAATGACTAGAGAAGTGTCCTAACAGAGTTAAAAGACTTAATTTGGAACTGACATTAAATATTTGCAGAGAGATCAAGAAAAAAGAAGTGACAAAAAAGGATATAGATGTTTGAAGATAAAAGGCAATCCTGGAACCTGGAAATTGTGTGACTATATAGATAACGACAAACGTATAGAAATGTAGGCAATAAATTGCACAGGTATTTTCACTGAGGATTAAGTTTTTAAAATCATTTTATAAATGTTTCTGCTGCAAAAAAAAAAACCAAAAACACCTAGTTACACTGACCACTAACTGCTGTTATTAAGAATGAAATTTTCTGATGTACCAAACTTAGAAGCTGCCAGTTAATGGAGTTCTGATGTTTTTCATTCTCAAATTATTCAGGAAAGAGTAGAAAAGGAGACAGAAAAGAGTCTTACTGGTCTCTTGAATTTTGACCTACATTTTCTTAACCACATGGTAACTACCTATATTTTACAAAGAAAAACACAGCAGATTGTTATTTACTGATTCTGAATATTAATCCATTTTACTTTTCAACCCTCCCCCCCCATGAAACTTTCAGTGCTTGTGGTACATTTTAAATTACTTTCCTCTCAGGTGTTTATTCATTTTTATAAAAGAGGTTGAAATGTTTTAGGGAACATGCGTATAGAAAAATTCTAGCCTCATAACATTTTATATTCAACAGAGTTACCTAAACAAGAGAGTGAAATACAGTGGCCAAGTATGAAATTCATCTATTACTGCCATACCAGAAAAATAGAAATATTCTGTTTTGGTTAATTATAAAAAATCAGCCAAGATGTCCTACTTCTTTTTCTTTTTCTTTTTTTCTCCTCCTCCTCCTCTTCCTCCTCCTCCTCCTCCTCCTCCTCCTCCTCCTCCTCCTCCTCCTCCTCCTCCTCCTTCTTCTTCTTCTCTCTCTCTCTCTCTCTCTCTCTCTCTCTCTCTCTCTTCCTTTTCCTTTTCCTTTCCTTTTGCCATCAGTAGTTGTTTGTGGAGCATGGTACATACAGGAGGAATCCACAATTCCTGGCAACAGTTAATTTTTTTTCTTTTATTCTTTCTTCCTTTTTAATTTTTATTTATTTAGTTAGTTATTTTATGAGACAGAACTAGAGATGGGAGAGTAAGATAAAGCAGGAGAGAGAAACTGAGACACTTGAAGCACTGCTTCACCACTGCTGATCATTCCTTTAGCAAATGGTGGCCAGGAGCTTGAACCCAGGTTCTTGCACGTGGAAATATGTGTACTCTACTGAGTGTGCCACTGTCCAGCCCCAAGAGACAAATCTCATTAATTTAATTCATTTAATCTGCTTTAGCAATTGAACTACATGTGGAGATATTCTCTTTTATGAGTACATGTTAATAAGTCACTCTATATTCAAACTTGTATATGCACAGTAAATAAGCTCTTTTAGATATTGTTGAAGTAACTTTTATAACATTATAAAGTTTCAAGTAAGCATCATTTAAAATCAGTAGGATGTTTTGTGTGTGTGTGTGTTTGTTTATTTGTTTTGCCTCCAGGGTTATCGCTGGGGCTCGATGCCACTGTTCCTGGAGGCTTTTTTTTTTTACCCATTTTGTTGTCCTTGTTGTCTGCTATTGTTATTATAGCTGTTATTGTTGATGGATAGGACAGTGAGAAATTGAGAGAGGAGGGAAAGATGGGGAAGAGAAAGATAGATACCAGCTAAGCATGCTATAAAAGTTCAAATCTATCCTTCACCATGCAACCAACCATTTTATCTGATTAATGTTTTCCCTTCTCTACTGGTAACCATTAATTTGGTTTTGTGATATAGAACTGTACTTCCTAAAATCTAGTTTATTCATTTGTTTCTTTATGTAGTTCATGAGTGAAGTCATAATGATGTTTGTCTTTCTCTGACTTATTTCATTAAGCATCAACTCTTAATGGTCTGTATTTGCTGATGAAAATAGCCAGTTACCATATTTTTGTAGCAGAAGTATATTGCATTGTGTATGCATATCACATTTTCTTTATCCAATCAAATGAATATAGTTATTAAAGCTGTTTCAGCTTTTAAATGCTATAGCGCTGCAGTGAACTTGAATATGCGTATATCTTTTACATGTTTGTGGTCTTTAGGTGAATACACAGAACTGGGATAACTGAATAATATGAATTTTCTATTTTTGATATTTAGGGGAATCTCCAAACTAAATGCCATAATGGAAATACCAACTTACATTTTTCCACACCATTCAGGGGCTTTTTACTCTCTACTTGTTCTTCAATATTTAAACTACTTATTTTACCATGAGTTATTCACTACTTGGATAGTTAAGTCGGTGGCCAGGGAGGTGATACATTGAATCAATCGATCGCTGGAGTCCCAAGCTCCATCCCTGCCATGACACGTGCCATAGTGATATTCTGATTCTCTGACTAGTAAATGCATATTTAAAAAAACAAATAGGTTATATCTCAGGAAATAACTGCTTGAAAATGTAGCTACTCAACTTTGAAGGAAAATTTAACTCAGTTTATAGCATAGTGAAACATCCAGTAATCCTACTAAAAAAGCCTCTAAGAATTGTGAGATAAGAGTGAGGGGAAAATATCAATATTTGAAGAAATCTTTTCCCCCTTTATTTACAGTCAGCAGTAGAATTCAGTAGTTGGTATATGTGTAACATTTCTCAGTTTTCCTCATAAAGCTCTTAACACCCTACTGAGCTCCTCCTCCATCATGTTCCAGGACCTGACCACTTCGCCTCTGCCAGAGTCCTTTACTTTGGTGCAGTACCCCAACTCCAGCCCAAGTTCTGCTTTCTGTTTTCCCTTCTGTTCTTGTTTTTCAACTTCTGACTATGAGTAGAATCTCTTCTAGGTACTCTAGAATTTAGTTTAGAATCATCTAACATTAAATTAGACTGTAGAAAATAGGTGATGAAGAGAAACTAGGTTTGTGCATTTCAGTAATTCAGAATAACAGCCATAACACTAGGGTGAAAAGTTAACATTATGTGTACATAAATACAGTACCAACTATGAGTACACTTTGCATGTGTAATGAGAGTACAGATCAAATTTCTGTTGTTAGGTGATTTTTGGAACAGAAATGCTAAGATAGAGGAGGCAAAAGTCTAAATTTTAGGAAAGTTTTGAATCAGGATGAGAATGAATAGATTTCACTAATGATTCTTTTATTCTTTTTTAATTTTAATTTATTTATTATCGGAAAGAGACAGAGAGAACTTGAGAGGGCAGGGTGAGATGGAAAGAGAGACAGTGGGACACCTGCAGCTCTGCTTCACCATTTGTGAAGCTTTCCCCCTGCATCTGGGTGACCAGAGGCTTGAACCTGAGTCTTTGTTCACCATAGTGTGTGTGCTTAATCAGGTGCACTACTGCCTGGCCCCATATTTCTTTTATTCTCCCACAGTTATTGATTTTCCCTTTTTTCTACAGTACTGTAGGATTTCAGGAGGACGGGAGTGGGTTAAGTGCAGGTGGCGTAAAGCGCAAGGACCGACATAAGGATTCCACTTTGAGCCCCCGGCTCCCCACTTGCAGGGGAGTCACTTCACAAGCAGTGAAGCAGGTCTGCAGGTTTCTATCTTTCTCTCCCCCTCTCTGTCTTCCATTTCTCTCTGTCCTATCCAACAACAGTGACAATAATAATAACTACAACAATAAAACAACAAAGGCAACAAAAGGGAATAAATAAATATATTTTAAAAAATATTTTAGAAAAGATTTCATGAGGACAGCTTCGTATCTCTTTATGTGTATAAATTTCAAGTGAGGGGCCTGGTGGTGGTGCACCTGGTTGAATGCACTTTACAATGTTCCAGGACCCGGGTTCAAGCCCCCAGTCCCCATCTGCAGGGAGAAAGCTTCATGAGTGGTAAAGCAGGGCTTCAGGTGTCTCTCTGTCTCTCTCCCTCTTTATCAACTTCTTCCCTCTCGATTTCTGGCTGTATATATCCAATAAATAATGATAAATTTATTAAATAAAAAAGTAATCAATTTCAAGTGCCACTCCATCAAAATCACCACACTATCACAATGACCCTCTACTCATCCTTTCCACCATCTTTCCCCCTTTTGAGAACCACCATGGTTTTCACACAGACTCTTCAGAGTCTTTTTCCCCGTGCTTTGCCAAATTATGTGTCTGTGTTACCTGCTTACATTTTACTATTTATATTCTATCATTTATTTTCCCAATTACTGAATTGCTTTGTTTAGTATCATCCCAAGATCCATATAAGATACTTTGAAAGGTACATCTCTGTTTGTTTTTTATATCTGAGATATATCCCATTGAGGAAACATATATAACAGTCTCTCTATTCAGTATAATCACAGCCTTTTCCTCTCTGCGATACTGATTTTAAATACTTTATCATATTCTTTCAGTAATGAATCTATGTCTTTATTGATATTTGATATGGGATTCTTATATACAAAGGATGGGTCCTAAGTGTATGTGTTGGAGGCACGGGGGTGGTAATTTATTTGAGAAAGAATTATGAGTAAGTCTATTTAGGACTGTTTTATTTGATAGGACAAAGAGAAATTGAGAGGTGAGGGAAATAGAAGAGAACAAACCAGAGAGAGACACCTGCACACCTGCTTAACTCTCCTGACGCATCTCTTCCTGCAGGCGAGAAGTAGGGACTGAACCAAGGTCCTTACACATGATAATGTGCACACTCAGCCAGGGGCGCCACTGCCCACTTCCATACATGAATCCTGAAGAGTCCACTAAAATATGATTTTAGTAGAAAACTACATAAAAATTTTCCAGTCATGATATATATATATACATATACATATATATATGACAGTAGGGTATAATTTAATTCAAAGAGGCCACTGAGGCCCACTTTTCCTTCAGAAGTTTTCAATTCTGGTGACTTCACTTCCCAGTGGCCCAGAGATAAATTTTCATCAAATTCAAACCTTCTTTGAAGGGACTAGCATTTGCATTCTGTGTCTCTGATAGGACAATGTAACCATTCCTGAGAAAATACTCTGATGAGAAAAATGTAGCAAGTTAATTTCCCCAGGTCATGTAAACGAATTAGGGAGTCCCATGAAAAGTACATCTTTTAGGGTCAGAGACTTAGCTCACAGTGTAGCATGCTGCTCATGTTTGAACTCCAGAATCACACAGGAAGATCTGGGGGGATTAAAAAAAATAAATCCAGGTGGGGGTAGACAGCATAATGTTTATGCAAAGAGACTCTCATGCCTGAGACTCCAAAGTCCCAGGTTCAGTCCCCCACACCACAATAAGCCAGAGATGTACAGTGCTCTGGTATTTGCCTCTGTGTCTTTCTCTCTCTGCATCACTCTCAAAAATAAAGTAAGTAAAATGCAAAAAAAAAAAATGAAAAAGAAAAACCCTAGTGGCAATAAAAAAACATAAAAAAAAAAATCCATACATCTGAAGAACTGATACAGAATCGGATGAAAAGTGTGTTAGTATCAAGGAGAATATATTAAATGCTTTCAGGTTCATCACCTGTAGGTCTGAGTCTGCCCCCCACCACACCAGAGGAAACTTCAGTGGTGTGGTGTCTGCCTCTGTCTCTCTGTCTCTCTGTCTCTCTCTCTGTGTGTTCCGATCTGAAAAATTCAAGCTACATGTTGAAGCCCCACTTGCAACAATAAATAAAATATAATATCAGAAGTAGTCCAAGAAGTGTCAATATCTTGTGTCAAAACATGTAAATCCTTATTTGTGTGAGCTGCTCATTCATGTGTGTGACCCAGGAGATGATGAAGTAGATTCTGGGATTTACAAGTATGTTGTCCCATGTCCGGTCACTAGCATTGGATATGCCAGGATTCTCTTATGGCCTCTATCTCCCCTCTGTCTCTATCACCCTATTTTTAAATAAATAAAATAGTTATTAGAGGGCCAAGAGATACACGAGAAAGCACTCAAAGTCACTGATATCAGAGAAATGAAAATAAAGACAACAATGAGATAGCATTTTATACCTATGAGAATGTCATACATCAGAATAGACAGTAACAGCAAACGTGAGAGAAGGAGATGTAAATTTTTTAAAAATTTTTTATTTAAGAAAGGATCAATGAACAAAAACATAAGGTAGGAGGGGTACAACTCCACACAATTCCCACCACCCAATCTCCATAACCCACCCACTCCCATGATAGCTTTCCCATTCTCTAGCCCTCTGGGAGCATGGACCCAGGGTCTTTGAGGGTTGCAGAAGGTAGAAGGTCTGGCTTCTGTAATTGCTTCCCCGCTGAACATGGGCGTTGACTGGTCCGTCCATACTCCCAGTCTGCCTCTCTCTTTCCCTAGTAAGGTGCGTCTCTGGGGAAGCTGAGCTTTCTCAAAACACAAACTGAATCTTTTTAACATATAGGCTGTGTATTTGATATGCGGACTCTCTCAAAAGCCTTTACCAAGTAGATTAGAAGCATCCAATAGCACAGCTATATATAAGATACTGGGTACTGTACAGCAAACCATAACAAAAGGACTTTTCAAAGTTAACCCAATTACCAAATAATGTGATGATAACATTAACTATCGATTGTCTTTTTGAACCCTAAGACAGCAGGAACCTCACATCTCCACTATAGAGCCCCTACTTCTCCCAGTCCTGGAACCCTTGGATAGGCCCCACTTTCCCGTATTTGTTTAACTCTTATGAAAAACAGCATGGAGATTTCTCAAAACACTAGCAGTGGACCTAATCTGTCACCCAGAAATTTCTCTCCAAGGGATTTATTCAAAGGGAAACAAACAAACTAGCTATTGCAAGAGTTCTATATATTCTATGTTAACAGCAGCACAATTTATAATAGCCGAAACTTGGAAGCAGCCCAGATATCCAAGAACAGATGAGTGGATAAGAAAATAGTGAGTAAATACGTATATAAATACTAGTCAGCTGTTAAAATGATAATATTATCTCCTTTGTCTCCTCTTTGCTGGATCTTGAAGACATCATGTTAAGTGAAATAAGTCAAAAAGGAAGGATAAATATCCAGTATTCTCACTTATAGGTGACACTTAACAAGTAAGGACAGAGTGGCAAATCTCAAAGCATAAGTTGGACAGGGTGTGGTGTATTGCACCATAGCAAAAGACTCCAGGAAAGAAGAGGGAGAGGGAATAGAAGGGACCTTGTAGTCCTTTTGAATGATGCCTGGGGACATGAGAAACTGTACCCATGGACTGCACTGTAAACCATTAACCCTCCCTATAAAAATGAAATATTTATGCCAGATCTCTACTTACCATATGAGTATTAGGTTAGATATGGAACCAATTTAGGCTTGTTTGTCATTAGCAAACACCTGTTGGTGACATTTGGTTATCAGAGGAAAAAGACCATTCACTTAATCACTGGCTTCCGTTATCAGTTGATCTCTCGTTGCTTATTCCAATTAAAAGTGTGTAGTGTAAGTTTAGTTAGTAGCATAAAATTATTTTTCCATAATTATAAAAACTAGCAGAATTCCAGGTAGGACTAAAGTCATTCTATCCAAAGTGCATAAGTCTTGTATAACAGGAACTATCTAAGTATTATACTCAGTCTAAATAGATAAGACATTGATGGATGGCAATTATTTAACTGCACAGGTTTTGTTTTGCTATTAAAACTTTAAAGAAAAGTTAGTAAGAAATTAGATAAATTTTTTAGCTAGCATGAGATATGTAAAAAGTTCTTAGTAAAATTAATTGGAGCTACATATGTTCTGTAGTCAGAGTGAATGAAGTGAGAGTTGTAACTGTGGAAATGATTAATAATTTAAAACGCAGAACTAGAATTTGAGAAAGGAGCGGAGTGATGGTATGCCAGGTAGAATACTGACATTGAAGGCAGAGAAATATGTAAGGATTTTGGACTGGAGCCCCTGGTCCCCACCCAACAGCAGGGTTGGGAGGACTGGAAGCTTCAGGAGTGGTGAAGCAGTGCTACCAGTATCACTCTTTTTCTTCCTCTCTCACTCTCTTCCCCTTTCCTCTTAATGTTTCTCTGTCACTATCTAAAATAATGAAAATAATAATAAATACTTTGAAAGGTGTATTTCAAATTCAAGGAAATGGAATCTTTTGGGCCGCTTACTATTTTATACTCCTTGCCAGAAATTCCAGTTGCCTCTCCATTTCCAGGTGAATTAAGTGTCTCTTTGAGAAAACTTTTCTAGTAACTAGCACTGTTATTTTTTTTTTCTACAATTTTATTGTGGCAAATGTCAAGTATTTAAAAGAATAGCAAAGTCATAATTCACATTTGTAACTATGAGAGAATGCTGGCTTTGAAGTTTCTGTTTAACCAAGAGTTACATGTTTGTTTACCTTCATACGTTTTAAGTGTCTTTAAGAATTAGTTTGCTTTGCAGGAGGTGGGGGTGCTGAGCAGTAGCACACCCAGTTGCTAGCATATATAACCATATGCAATGACCCTAGTTTGAGCCTCCACCCCTCAACTGCAGGAGGGATGCTTCATGGACAGTGAAGCCGGCCTTCATGTTTCTATCTTTCTCTTTCCCTATAGACCCCTCTACTATCAATTTCTCTCTTTCCTAGAAAAAGAAGGGGGAAGAGAGAGGGAGGAGAGGAATGGCCATAGGAGCAGTGGATTCATAGTGCTGACACTAAGCCCTAGTGATAATCTGGTAGCAGTAAAAAAAAAAAAAAAAACTTTGACCTAATTTTTATTTTTGTATTATTTGTATTGGTGTCAATGATTTTTTTTTTAATTTTTGTGCTTTACCCTCCCCACCCATTATTTTTCTTTAACAAGAGTTAGCACAAAATATGAAACTAATCCCAAACATGTGTTTCGGACCTCACATGAGGGAGGTTTTTAATTTTTTTTTTTTTCCAGGAATGGTCTGTCCTTTTCGGCTACTGATTAATTACTTCACCAGAGTCTAGTGATTAACCCAGTGAGAAGTCGGGACATGTGGGAAAATGCTGCAAGCTTTTCCCATTTCTGTAAAATGTGAAGTGTGTTGAGAAAAGCACGCATCTTTGTCAATAATGTATCTGTGATGGATCACTATGATGTGCTCCTAGGGCAGCAGCACTGTCCAGGGAGACAACTATTTCAGCCTCAAACTGGCCACTGGTTTCCTGATGGTGGTAAATTAATTAGTTTGTCTATGTCTCAGCTTTTCCACCTCAGAAACAAGAATCATAAAGGATGCCTCACAGCTGTGTTCTGTGGAAACATATTGAGAAACACTTATACTATAGAACAGAACTAGAGTTCAAGCTGTTTGCCCTTACTTGGGTGTTTTCTAAAGATAAGTTTGACAAGGGAAGAGAAGATTCCCAGTCAGGGCCTAGCAAAGTAGTGTCACAACTCCCTGATCTCGACTCACTCTTGAGTGTAGTCCCTGGGGCTATAGTAACATATAAATTTGTTTCTTTTCTGTGTATTTAACTTGTGATTGGCCAATGTGTAAAAGTAAAGACATATTCAGATCTTTTAAATATGTACCCCGAGTGGTCAAAATACTTACTTATCTCTGACTGGCACTAAAGTGCTGAGGATGTCAAATTAAATAACAAGGTTACCTTAATGAAAGTGAAATAATAGGTAAGGTAGATGGAGAATTTTGAGGCATACATCTAAGCTGAGTGAAAATCTACACCTCCACAATAATGTCCCTGTTTATATCAGTGATCCCTAGGCTCTCCTTTCACTTGAATGTTAATAAACATTGAAAACTTTGCTTGGACTTACTTTTACTCATTTATTTACTTTATAGTCAAGATTTTAATGTTTGCAAAATTGCACCACTGGCAGACTCTACTTCTTTGTTTGTTTGTTTTTATAGAGGGAGAGAAAGAGAGAGAGAGAGGAGACACCACAGAATTACTGCACTTCCCACGAAGCGTCACCTAAGTTGGTGTTCCTGCATGGTGACTAGATTCTTGAATGTGTGTGCTCTGCACTGAGTCAGATATTTCCTGGCCTCTCTAACCCACACTTATTAAGGTTTCCTCCCAACAGGATAATCCTGTTTCAGACATAATAAAAATATATTGATTAATTTTTTATTTACTTTAGTTATATTTCCAGCCCATAACTATCCAGCTCTATATTTCCCCCACAAACTAATTATTCTGATAAAACCACAGAGCAAGTGGAACACATGCAGACAGGTCCTTTCTTATAGTTGTAACTGCCCTGCAGTTTAAAATGTAACCTCAATTGACTAAATGTCAAGGGAAATTTTCAATTTGTTTGAAGTTGTGGAAATGACTTGGGAGTTTTTCATTCTGTGGTATAGGCAATGCTAATAAGAGTCAAGCTGCTCACTACAATTAACCCGTGAACATTTAAAAAGCATTGACAATCCTGAACCCATCAGCTAAAATCTCTGATTAAGCCATATGACAAAACTATTAACATCATTATTTTCATTGTATTAACTAGTACACAGAAACATTACAAAGTTGATTATGTTTTGTGTTTGAGTGTTTGTAAACTTTTGGGTTTCTTAGAGATTTTTACAAATAGGTATATACAGTTTGAATAATATATACATATACTCCCTGTCATGAAAAAAAATAGATGATGAATGTTTCAGTGAACTATGTCTTCAGTTATTTAAGTTGACTCACTAAACGACCACAACGATTATCTAATTTCCTCTAGCTCCATCCATGATGGGTCAGAGAAGGTGGGTTCCTTGTTCTTAATAGCTGCATAGTATTCCATTGTGTATGTATACCACAGCCTTCTCAGCCACTCATCTGTTGTTGGGCACCTGGGCTGCTTCCAGGTTTTAGCTGTTATAAATTCTGATGCTATGAAAATAAGTGTGCACATATCTTTTTGGTTTGGGGTTAGGGGGTCCTTGGGGTATATCCCCAGGAGAGGAATAACTGGGTCATATGGAAGGTTCATGTCTAGCCTTGTGAGAGTTCTCCAGACTGCTCTCCAGAGAGGCTGGACCAATTTACATTCCCACCAGCAGTGCAGAAGGGTTCCTCTGTCCCCACAGCCTCTCCAGCATCTGTTGCTGCTGTCCTTTTTGATGTATGCCATTCTTACAGGAGTGAGGTGATATCTCAATGTTGTCTTAATTTGCATTTCTCTGACAATCAGTGACCTAGAGCAGTTTTTCATATGTTTGTTAGCCTTTTTGGATCTCCTCTGAAGTGAATGTTTTGTCCATATCCTCTGCCCATTTTTGGATGGGGTCATTTGCTCTTTTTGGTGCTAAGTTTGCTGAGCTCTTTATATATTTTGGTGATTAGTTTCTTGTCTGATGTATGACATGTGAAGATCTTCTCCCATTTTGTGACGGGTCTCTTTGTTTGTGTTATAATTTCTTTGGGTGTGTAGAAGCGTTTCAATTTGATGTAGTCCCACTGGTTTGTTTATGCTTTAGTTGCAGTTGGGTTTGATTCATCAAAGATGTCCTTGAGGTTTAAGTGGTAAAGTGTTCCACCAATATTTTCCTCTAAGTATTTGATAGTTTCTGGTCTAACATCCAGGTCCTTGATCCATTTGAGTTGCTTTTTGTTTATGGTAAGATAAGGTGATTCAGTTTCATTCTTCTGCGTGGTTCAACCCAGTTTTCCCAGCACCATTTATTGAAGAGAGCCCCCTTCCTCCATTTAATACTTTGGCCCCCCTTATCAAAGATTAGATGTCCATAGGTGTGGGTGTTTCGTTCTTGGCTTTAAATTCTGTTCCACTCATCTGTATGCCTATTTTTGTTCCAGGACCAGGCTGTTTTGATGATGATGGCCTAATAATATAGTTTGAGATCTGGGAATGTGATGCCTCCATTTCTGTTTTTTTTTCTCAGGTGTTTTCTGGTTCCAGATAAATGATTGTAACTTTTGTTCTATTATCTTAAAGTAGCATGGTGGAACTTTGATTGGTATCATGTTAAATTTGTATATGGTACTGGGTAGAATATTTATTTTGATGATATTTATTCTTCCAATCCATGAGCATGGGTTGCCATTTCTTGGTATCAGTTTCTATTTCCTTGAAGAGTGACTCATCATTTTCAGTAAACAAGTCTTTCACTACTTTGGTCAACTTTATTCCTAGGTATTTAATTCACTTTGCTGCAACAGTGAATGGGATTGATTTCTGGATGTCTTCTTCAGATTTAGTGTTTACATAGAGAAATGCCACTGATTTTTGTCCATTGATTTTGTAGCCTGCCACCCTGCTATATTGCCTAATGACTTCCAGTAGTTTTCTGCTGGATTCTTTAGGTTTTTTTACATATACTATCATATCCTCTGCAAATAGTGAGATCTTGACATCTTCCCTTCCAGTACGTATTCCTTTGATTTCATTCTCTTGCCTGATTGCTATGGCAGGAATTTCCAGTACTATGTTGAAGAGTAATGTTGATAGTGGACAGCCCTGTCTAGTCCCCTATCTGAGGGGAAATGCTTTCAGCTTCTGTCCATTGAGTATATGCTGGCTGTAGGTTTGCTATATATGGATTCCACTATCTTGAGGAATTTCCCATCTATTCCCATTTTTTTTTTTTTAGTATTTTGAATGGGTGTTGGGTTTTGTCAAAGGCTTTCTCTGCATCTATTGAGATAATCATGTGGTTTTTGGCTTTGCTTTTATTGATGTGATAAATGACATTGATTGACTTACATATGTTAAACCAGCCTTGCATTCCTGGGATGAATCCCACTTGGCCTTTATAAATAATCTTTTTGATATACTGCTGTATCTGGTTGGCCAGTATCTTGTTTAATATTTTGGCATCTATGTTCATGGAAGATATTGGTCTATAGTTTTCCTTTTTTGTTATGTCCCTATTTGCTTTTGGTATCGGGGTGATGTTGGCTTCATAGATGGTGGAAGGGAATATTCCTGTTTCTTCAATCTTGTGGAAGATTAAGACTTTAGAAGTATAGGTATTAACTCTTTCCTGAAAGTTTTGAAGAATTCATCTGGTCCAGGACTTTTGTTGTTGGGAGATTTTTAATAACAGTTTCGATTTCTCTATCTGTGATTGGTGCATTTAGGTTTTGTAGTTCTTCTTGGTTCATTTTTGGAAGGGCATATATTTATGTTTCTAGGAATTGTTCCATTTCTTCCAGATTCTCTAGGTTGGTGGCAAGTAGTTCTTCATAGGAGTTTTGCATGATTTTCTGGATTTCTGTGGTGTCAGTTGTGATATCTCCTCTATCCTTTACAATTATATTAATTTGAGTCTTCTTCTTCTTCTTTTTTTTTTTTTAGTGAGTCTGGCTAGGGGTTTGTCAGTCTTGTTTAATTTTTCAAAGAACCAACATTTGGCTTCATTGATCTTTTGTATGGTTCTCTTATTTTTGGTGTTGTTTATTTCTGCTCTAATTTTAGTGATTTCTGTCCTTCTGGTTGCTTTCGGGTTCCTTTGTTTCTCTTTCTCTAAGTCCTTAAGGTGTGCAGTAAGGTCAGTTATTTGGGCTTTTCCTTGTTTTTTAATATGTGACTCTATGGCTATGAGTTTCCCTCTCAGTACTACTTTAGCTGTGTCCCAAATATTTTGATAGCTTGTGTCTTCATTTTCATTTGTTTCCAGGAATGTTTGAATTTCTTGCTTGAGTGTCTCTCTGACCCAGTAGCTCTTAAGCCATATGTTGTTTAGTTTCCAGATTCTGTGTCTTTTAGTAATTTTCTGTTTGTTGTTAAATATTAGTTTTACTCCATTGTGGTCTGAGAAGATACTTGGGATGATTTCAATGCTCCTGAATTTGTTGATGCTATTTTTGTGGCCTAACATGTGGTCTATTCTTGGGTATGTGTTGTGTGGATTTGAAAAGAATGTGTATTCAAGTTTTGGGGGGTGAAGAACTCTGGAAATGTCCAGGAGGTCTAGTCTGTCCATCTTTTCATTTAATTCTCTTGTTTCTTTTTGATTCTCTGCTTTGTTGATCTAAGTGTGAGAGTGGAATGTTAAAGTCTCCCACTATTACTGTATTGCTATTGATGAATTTTTGAAGTTCTTTCAGTAGGTGTTTGATGTATTTAGATGTTCCCTCATTGGGTGCATCAATGTTAATAATTGTTAAGTCTTCTTGGCTGATTGATCCTCTAATCATTATGTAATGGCCTTGCCTATATTTTATTACTTTATTTAATTTAAAGTCTATTGTGTCAGAGATGAGAATGGCTGTTTCTGCCTTTTTGTGTGTGGTCCATTAGCCTGTATGATAGTTTTCCATCCTTTCACTTTAAGTGTTTGTTTTGTTAGGTCAAGTGGGATTCTTGCAAGCAGCATATGGTTGGGTTATGTTTTTTGATCCATCATCCCACTCTGTGCTTTTTAATGGGTGAGTTTAAGTCATTGACATTTGTTGATATTATGGATTTAATGTACTGTAGGTCCATTATTAAACAATTTTTATATGCTCTGATATACACTAAGTATTATGGTGATGTTCTTGTTTATGAGGTCTTTTAGAACCTCTTTCAGGGCAGGTTTGGTGATGTGTGCCTCCTTTAATTGTTGTTTGTCTGAGAAGTTTTTGATGACTCCATCTAGTTTGAATGAAAGTCTAGCAGGATATATTATCCATGGTTGAAACCCTTTTTCATTCAGGGTTTGATAGATATCTTGTCATTTTCTTCTGGCTTTTAGAGTTTGAGTGGAGAAGTCTGCTGATAGTCTTATGGGTTTTCCCCTGTATGTGACTTTTTGTTTCTCTCTTGCAGCCTTTAGGATCCTTTATTTATCTTTATTTCTTTTCATTGTAACTATGATATGTCTTGGTGTCTTCAGGTCTGGGCTGATTCTATTTATGACTCTCTGGACCTCTTGAATATGAATGCCCTTTCTGTTGTTTAGGTCTGGGAAGTTTTCTTTTATTATTTCCTCTAGAATGTTTACTTCCCTTTCCTCTCTTTCTTCCTCTGGAAGGCCAATGATATGAATTTTACTTCTTTTGAGATCATTCCATATGTCTCTGTTGTTGTTTTCAGTGTCTTTCAATCTCTTTTACGACTCTTTTATCTCTTTCTTAGTTTTCTCTAGCTCATCCTCTGTCTGACTAATTCTGTTTTCTGCTTCTGTTAGCCTGCTTTCCCTCCCTATGCTTCTTTCTTCAGTTCAGTTATAGTATTAGCTTGTTCTGCTAATTGACCTTTTAGTTCAGCT